>NW_028257001.1:0-199310 GCF_035046125.1 Drosophila serrata
CATTCGATTCGAGCTGTAATGAATAGTTGGATTATATCTGAATGCAAGACGATTGTATTGCAGGTTTTGATCTTCTGCAAGCTGTAAACGCGCTTCAGCTACCCTTGCCCTGTCGCGTTCATTATTTTGAGAGTGAATCAAATCGATTGCTGCAGAACGCGACTGCCTAACTCTCAATCGTTTTCTCTCAAGCCTATCTGCTCGTCTTTCTGCTGATTCCTCGATACTTACTTACTTACTGAACCTGAACAAAAAAATAAAAAATTTTTTCTCCAATTCCTTATTTCAATTTTTTTTGAATGTTTGACAGGAAATGCTTTCATTCAGCTGGCTGCCTGTAGAGGGCGCAGCAGTAGGGGCACAGGTAAAGCGAAAAAAGTTATATATTCGCAAATGCAGATAAGCTATCAACATTAAAAGTAGACAATAACCGAGCTGGAACCTCAGCGCATGTTATCAAAAAATTTGGGCTTAAACGGTTCAGAACTTTTCAACTTTCTTCTTTCAATATGTTTTGAATGTTTGACAGGAAATGCTTTGATTCAGCTGGCTGCCTGTAGAGGGCGCAGCAGTAGGGGCACGGGGAAACGCTAAAAAAAATGATATATTTGCAACCGCAGATAAGCTATCAACATCAAAAGTAGACAATAACCGAGCTGGAACCTCAACGCATGTTGTGTAAAAATTTGGGCTTAAACGGTTCAGAACTTTTCAAGTCTATGAAGGATGTAGACACGAACAGAGCATTTTTATATATATAGATAAAATGTCTATACCTCAAATTTGATGAAAATCTGTTGAAAACCGAAAAAGTTATAATTTTTAATTGTATTAATTTCTCGATCGCTCCTATGGGAGCTATATGATATAGTAGTCCGATTTTCATAAAATTTTCTGCAAAATTGTAGAATTTAGTAAAATGGCTATATCTCAAGTTTAATCCAATTCTATTGAAAACTGAAAAAGTTAAAAATTTTTTTGTAAAAATTTTCCGATCATTCGTATGGCAGCTATATGATATAGTCGTCCGATTTTGCCCGTTCCGACATATATACGAGTGAGAGTATATAGAAGGCTAACTACAAAGTTTCATTAATATAGCTTCAAAACTGAGAGACTAGTTTGCGTAGAAACGAACAGACGGACAGACGGACATGGCTAGATCGACTCGGCTGTTGATCCTGATCAAGAATATATATACTTTATATAGTCGGAGGTGCCTTTTTCACTGCGTTGCAAACTTCTGACTGAAATTATAATACCCTGCAAGGGTATAAAAATTTGTAATCAAATTCACCAATGGGTGCAACCTAGAATAAGCTTTAATGATTTTATTTTTTTTTTAGGTAACCAATTACCCATAAATCCGATTTGGTTACTTTAAATAGGTCATGCCTTTTAACTAGTTGTCATTTTTCTGGATTACCAAACGATCATTCAAGCTTAGGGAAACACAATAAAAAAAAATTCCCCATTACAGGTCTAAATAAAAATAGGTAAAAAACTTTTTAAATTAAACGGTTTTATGTTAAACATACATTGCAATGTTTAAGATAAATGTACTAAAAATCAAAAAATAATAAAATAGATACAGTCGTGGGAATTATAAACATATGCATAGACTAGACTAAAATAAAACCGTGGGGCACGTCAATTGTTTCTCTTTTCTTTTTCAATTTTGCAAATTGAATTCTACTTGTTGAGACCTTTCATTTGCTACCCATGTTGATGGGATTGATAAAACCTAAGTTATCCGCCATTTTGTAGCAGCGGCCATCTTGAATTTATAATGATAATGAATAAACATAATTGTATTGTCACCAAAATCCAAAGTGTATACAAAATTTCTGATTAATCGGTTGACAGGAAGAGGGTGAAATTTGAATTACTAAATTTGACCCAAGAATAAATAAAACAAGAAAGGAAGCTAACTTCGGCACGCCGAAGTTTATATACCCTGGCAGATAGAACTTCTATGAATAGGAATCCATACAATATAAATTATATATATTTGTGTTAAAAAACAATGAAGTAATACCTGCTTTCATTTCATTCACCTATACATATTATATTTGCAGTTTTACATTCACAGATTTGCATTTTTCCTCTACATCAAACGATCGTTTGTATGGCACCTATATGATATAGTCGTCCGATTTTTATGAAATTTGCCACAAAATTTAAGACTTATATAAAATGGCTATACCTCAAATTTGATGAAAATCAGCTGAAAACTAAAAAAGTTATAAATTTAATTGTATTAATTTCTCGATCGTTCCTATGGGAGCTATATGATATAGTCGTCCAATTTTCATAAAATTTTACACAAAATTTTAGAATAATATGAAATGGTTATATTTCAAATTTGATTAAATTCTGTTTAAAACTAAAAATGTTATCGCCACCGCGATTGTCAGTCTTCCGACAACAGCCACCGCCATTCTCATTCCTCTCAAGTTTCTCGATCGTTCCTATGGGATCTATATGATATATTAATCCGATTTTCATAAAATTTTACACAAAATTGTAGAATAATATGAAACGGCTATATCTCAAATTTGATGAAAATCTGTTGAAAACTGAAAATGTTATACTTTTTAATTGAATTAATTTCTCGATCGTTCCTATGGGAGCTATATGATATAGTCGTCCGATTTTCATAAAATTTTACACAAAATTGTAGAATAATATGAAATGGCTATATCTCAAATTTGATTAAATTCTGTTGAAAAATAAAAATTTTATAATTTTTTTTGTAAAACTTTTCCGATCATTCCTATGACAGCTATATGATATAGTCGTCCGATCCGGCCCGTTCCGACATATATACGAGTGAGAGTATATAGAAGACTAACTGCAAAGTTTCATTCAGATAGCTTCAAAACTGAGAGACTAGTTTGCGTAGAAACGGACAGACGGACAGACGGACAGACGGACATGGTTAGATCGACTCGGCTGTTGATCCTGATCAAGAATATATATACTTTATATAGTCGGAGGTGCCTCCTTCACTGCGTTGCAAACTTCTGACTGAAATTATAATACCCTGCAAGGGTATAACAAACGGGGTGAGCTAAATAAAACCGTTTAAAAATCAGCGAGAGCACATTCATAATTTCGTTTTAATTCAATTTGTGGGAAAATGTTTCACTTATAACAGTAGTGTTTCCTGTTAAACCAAAATTCAGTGAAGTTGTCATTATAAAGCTTGATTCTTTACTGTCTTGTTAACCATCATTTTAGAACAGTCATATATTTATTACCACATATTTTTAATGAATAATAAATTGATCAAATCATTTTCTATATCGACCAGCATTCATTTCATCATCCGTCAAAATTATGAGAAATCCCTATTTTTCCTCCCAACACTTTTGAGAAAATTTCATAATAGACTCAAAGTCCATGCCACTATTTACATGATCTTTGTATATGTGACGCATGTTTAAATCATCTTGCTTAAACATTATAATAAAATTTAATGTCCCATCCAAAAATAGTTACGTATATTGTGTTGCTTTTCGCAAGCAACATCATCAAATATTAAAATTTAATTACTTTTAGCTTCCTGTGTTGTCAAAACTTCATCATTCGCTGAAAATGTGTAGGATCACATCCCTTGTATTGGTTTAATTAGTTTTTTCAAATACATATATTTCGGTTGATAGAAGCTCTTTGAAAATATACCATTTGGACTTTCGATAAGGCTTATCATCAGATTTATAATTAGTTTTTCCACAATTTTATGGACCAAAAATTATAGCTCGAATTGAATTAGGTAACAAAGTACTTTGGCGTGGAGGTTTATTCTCTCCATGACCTCCACCCTCAATATTTCTTACAACAATGATTTTATTTTGTCTTAATAAACGCATGTTTTTGTGATAAGTACTTCATTCAATGACAATCTTTTGATAATTGAGGTTGTTAGAAAATGGGTAAACATCTTTATAACATAAGCAGTCATAAAACAAATGTCAAACAGGGTAGTGGTCTCGTAAATAATATAATTTATGCTCTACTCTTTGAGGCTCATTTACCTGGTTACAATTTCTGTGGACCTGGTACAAAGCTAGAGAAACGATTAGCCCGAGGTGATCGTGAGATTAATGGTTTTGATGAAGCTTTTAGAATCCATGATATATAGTATTCAAATAGTAAGGACTTGGGTGATCGCCATAAAGCAGATTCTGTTGTAATTGATAGGGCTTGGAATCGTGGAAAAGCTAATGACAGTAGTATTGGAGGGAGAGTAGCGGCATATTTTGTAAAAAAAATTATCAAGGCTACGAAAAAGTTTGGAATGGGGACAAGCGAGTGAAATAGAAGGTAATAAAAGAATCGCTTGCTTTAATAATCAAGCATGCCACGAAGGAATTGAAAAAGTAAAAACCGCTTGACATATTGAATGTTATAAAATTAGCACTTCAAGAAGTATCAAACACAATGGGATGTAGGAAAAATGATATAGTTATCAATTATAGGGTTATCAATGTACCCAAAATAGGTGGCTTCTTGCTACTTTTTCCAGTTTTAACATCTCTAAGTGCTGTACGGAAGTTTGTCTTCAGGTAGAGCAGCAATTGCAAAGACTATTAAGAATGCAAGAATGGAAAAAGAACAGCTGCAGGGAAATAAAAGACATAATAAAAAAATGGAATCATTTGCGTTGGGTGAAGGCTTATATTTACAACCATATAGGAAAGGATATGGTATCTCAGTTTCAAAAAAATAAACAACAAAAACGTAGTCAAATTAACTATTAAAAGTGCTACCCAAAAAAGCATTATTCAATGTTTATTTAATGATGTTTGGCTTTAAAAATATCCCGCACTCTCAAGATGTCTATATAAAAGACGAGTTTCCAAAATTCTTACATCCTCTTGAGTGTGGAATAATTACTTAGCAGACTCTTCATCAAATGGCACGCATTGCGCTGAGTATTTTAAGAAGGATTTAGATTCATATTGTTTCGACAGTTTTGGAAATTTACAACCACCAATAGTAGTTCTATATTTAGGTAAAAACCTCAGGTATATTTATCAACGAATCCAAAAATCGGGACTGTTAACTGCAGACACTTATACCTAAAATTCTTGCTAGACGGTTATTCGTTTTGCTAATGATGCTTTAACGTCCCGAAACGTTTTTTTTACCCATCACTTAACAACCGTTGGGTGATCTGTCCCTTTTTTCCATCCCACACAACATGGAACAAAGAGTAGTGGGAGAAGAAATGCTGCCCTGGGTATAAATTTAGTCAGTTCCTGGATGAAATTATCATTTAGTGACCAGCAGTCAGCATCAGCACCAGCACCAGCTCTAGCCCTAACACCAGCACTAACACCAGCAGCCACCAGCTCCAACTACCAGCACAAGCAACCACTAGCTCCAGCAGCCACCAGCTCTACCTACCAGAACCATGAACCCCAGCACTGGTAAAAACAACAACATGAATATGAGCTCCACCACCACCAACACCAGTACCAACAACTTGGCGTCCAATTTACCTGTTCGGGTGAACCAACAGGATTTTGGATGATCTAATGATTGTACACTACCCTTAAATAAAGGGCATGAGATCCTTTCGGCGGTAAGGTCGAAAGGGAAATTTGGCTCCAACGTTAGGTTGGAGCTAGAAGATAATTACGTTTACCTCCCAGAGAGGTATAACGTAGTTGATAACTGCATTTTGAATTTCTTTTCTATTAAAAGATATTACATTATTAAATTATCAGATAAGAATATATATATATAATTAAATTTGTTAAAAAATAATTAAGAGAAATAAATAAATTAATTCAAATTTAAAAAAATTGTAATTTGGGCATTGGAAAATGGGAAAAAGTTTCGTTCAGTTTATTATTAAAAATACAGAAAAAAATAAATAAAACAAGAAAGGAAGCTAACTTCGGCACGCTGAAGCTTATATACCCTTGCAGATAGAACTTATATGACTTGGAATCCAAACAATATAAATAATATTTATTTGTGTTAAAAAACAATGAAGTATGTATATATGTATATGTATTACCTGCTTTCATTTCATTCACCTTTACATATTATATTTGCAGTTTTACAGTCACAGATGTGCATTTTTCTTCATATCTAACGATAGTTTGTATGGCACCTACATTTTACACAAAATTTAAGACTGATATAAAATGGCTATACCTTAAATTTGATGAAGATCTGTTGAAAACTGAAAATGTTATAATTTTTAATTGTCTTAATTTCTCGATCGTTTCTATGGGAGCTATATGATATAGATTTCCGATTTTCATAAAAATTTTTTACGAAATTGGAGAGTATAGTAAAATGGCTATATCTCAAATTTGATCAAATTCTGTTGAAAACTGAAATTGTTATAATTTTTTATAAAAATTATCCGAGCATTCCTATCGCAGCTATATGATATAGTCGTCCGATACGGTCCGTTCCGACATACATACGAGTGAGAGTATATAAAAGACTAACTACAAAGTTTCATTCAGATAGCTTCAAAACTGAGAGACTAGTTTGCGTAGAAACGGACAGACGGACATAAGGACAGACGGACAGACGGACAGACGGACATGGCTAGATCGACTCGGCTGTTGATCCTGATCAAGAATATATATTCTTTATATGGTCGGAGGTGCCTCCTTCACTGCGTTGCAAACTTCTGACTGAAATTATAATACCCTGCAAGGGTATAAAAATAGGTTAGGATAGGTTATATACTTAAAAAAAATGTAAACATTAAATTTTAATGGGAAATGGGAAAATATGTTCTTTCAGATTTTAAATACTTAAAAGAAATTTCAACGTTAATTTTTAATGGGAAATGACAACTTAAGTTCTTTCAAATTTTTATACCCTTGCAGGGTATTATAATTTCAGTCAGAAGTTTGAAACGCAGTGAAGGGGGCACCTCCGACCATATAAAGTATACATATTCTTGATCATGATCAACACCCGAGTCGATCTAGCCATGTCCGTCTGTCCGTCGTTCGTTTCTACGCAAACTAGTCTCTCAGTTTTGAAGCTATCTGAATGAAACTTTGTAGTTAGTCTTTTATATACTCTCACTCGTATATATGTCGGAACGGGCCGGATCGGATGACTATTTCAAATAGCTGCCATAGGAATGATCGGAAAATTAAAAAATAATATTTAACATTTTCAGTTTGCAATAGAATTGGATCAAATTTAAAATATAGCCATTTTATTATACTCTTCAATTTTGTGTAAAATTTTATGACAATCGGAACTATATCATATGGCTCCCATAGGAACGATCGAGAAATTAATACAATTAAAAATTATAACTTTTTCAGTTTTCAACTCAAATTTTTCAAATTTGAGGTATAGCCATTTTATATTAGTCTTAAATTTGGTGTCAAATTTCATGAAAATCGGACAACTATATCATATAGGTGTCATAGAAACGATCCTTTGATGTAGAAATAAAATGCAAATCTGTGAATGTAAAGCTGCAAATATAATATGTATAGGTGAATGAAATGAAACCAGGTATTACTTCATTGTTATTAACATAAATATATATCATTTATATTGTATAGTCATAGAAGTTCTATCTGCAAGGGTATATAAACTTCGGCGTGCCGAAGTAGCTACCTTTCTTGTTAATTTTCAGCTTATTTATAAAAATGAGAAAAAAAAATACATTCAATTAAATTAAAAATATAAAATTTTTTTAAATTGGGATTGGGAAATGGGACAATATATTCTTTTAGCTTTTTATACCCTTGCAGGGTATTCTTGATCAGGATCAACAGCCGAGTCGATCTAGCCATGTCCGTCTGTCCGTCTAACCGTTTCTACGCAAACTAGTCTCTCAGTTTTTAAGCTATCTGAATGAAACTTTGCAGTTAGTCTCCTACATACTCTCACTCGTATATACATATGTCGGAACGGATCGGACGACTATATCATATAGCTGCCATAGGAATGATCGGAAAATTTTTACAGGAAAAATTATAACATTTTTAGTTTTCAAAAGAATTTGATCAAATTTGAAATATAGCCATTTTATATTATTCTACAATTTTGTGTTAAATTTTATGAAAATTGGACTACTATATCATATAGCTCCCATAGGAACGATTGAGAAATTATTTATTTTATTTATTTATAAAAGAAAATAGCAATGACTGCAATTCTTAAAATTATATTGTACCCTTACCTCTGCACAATAAAAGGGATTGTTTTTTATCGATGTGCTCCGACTCACATCAGGTGGGCAGAGGTAAGGATAGGTAATTTAACAAATTATGAACATTAAACATGGAACATAGAAAACGGAATGGATCATGCTCGTCAATATTCGTTAAGGGCTATGGGACGAAAATGACGGAAAGGCCTTACAGGGACTGCGAGACGTAATTTGCTTAATAAATAGGTGGAGCAAATTTTACCATTGAGTAGCTTAAAAATAAAAGTAACGCCGTGGCAGATTCGACGATCCATTAGGGTGGGGAGGCTTAAAAGTCTTAGCCTGTCGGCATACGATGGAAGACGATGATGTGGGTCCCACCTTAATCCACGCAGAGCAAACAAAAGGAATTGCTTCTAAACAGATGCAATAAGGTCTTGATACTTCGCATATTGAGGTGACCACACACACGAATAATATTCAAGAATAGGGCGAACGAGTGAGATATAAAGAAGTTTTGATGTATAAGGATCATCAAACTCCTTTGACCATCGCTTAACAAAGGCGAAAACCCCTCGAGCTTTACTAATAATTAGACCAATGTGGTCATTAAAATTAAGTGTGTGGTTAAATTGGACTCCGAGATCTGTTACCGTATAGATGCGTTCAAGATCGCACGCACCTATAGAGTAGAGTGTGAGAGAGAGCGCTTAAATGCAACACGTTGACTACGGTTGGATAAATATGTTGCATTCCAGTTAGTCAATAAAGCAGGAAAACCCAATAGCGTAAGTTTTCTAAGTAATAGTAGGTGATTTACCGAGTCAAAAGCTTTACTGAAATCGGTGAAGATAACGTCTGTTTGAATATTTAATTTGAAACCGTTTCTAATGACAGCACAAAATTCTAGAAGGTTTGTAGACGTTGATCTGTTTTTCATAAAGCCGTGCTGATAGGGGGACATAATTGACCGACATTGGCTCGAATAACTTCGGAATAGCACTAAGCTTTGCAATTCCTCTGTAGTTTTCAATATTAGATTTGCTGCCCTTTTTATGGAGAGGAATGATAAAGGATTCCTTGTAAGACGCATCAGGTGAAGGAAAGGATTGGACATAAATGTCAAAGGCAGAATATAATATATCATAAAAGCGCATAACCATGTAATTGGGGTCATCTAGAGAATCCAAAAAAGTCCGATCAGCTAGGGATAAGTAGAAGTTAATGCCATCGAAATTAGCTTTGCGGAAGCAGCGAGAAGTTGTCGGTTCCACTTCTGGACTAGGAAGTAAAGGAAACGACGCTTCAAGAATTATCTCCAGGCGTGGGATGATAAGCATCTTCAGGGCAGGAGATAGGGTCTTCTTGGGACAAGGGCGTTGGCGAACTCAGACGCAAAGATAAGGTCCAAGATTTTATCCCTACAGTTCTTGAATGAAAAATCAATAAGACCTTGGACTAAGTCATGAGTTGCAGTGGGAACCAGAAAATTGGTGTCAGATGATGGCATCCAAGATATGGAAGGAAGGTTAAAATCGCCCATAGCTATCAAATGGTCATTAACACCCAGAGTTGAGTGAATTCCCTGGATTAAGGACAGGTGCTGTAGATAAATAGTAGCGTCAAACCGGGTGGGATGTAAGAGCATGATACATAGGGAGAGTAGTCGTGAACTTGAACACGAACAGCAACAAACTCCAAAGTATTATCTGAATAGGTTATGGGAACCAGTTCAGAAATAAGGTAAGATTTCACAGCAATAAGAACGCCACCGCCAGTATGCATTTGACGGTCACGCCTTTAGACAATATAGTTGCCAGCGAATAATTCGCAATGAGAAACAGAGGAGTTAAGCCACGTTTCGGTGAAAGAAATAACGTTGGCATCGAAGGAGGCACTATTAGCGTGCAGCTTGCTAACAAACTACGAGCATTCTGATAGTGCCAAGAAAACGAGTTAATTCGTTTTTTGGAGGCCTGGTTGAGGGAGTCAGAGGCACTCCAGCCAGAGGGTTGCTCTTGTAAAGAAATTCATGAACAATAGCATGTACGGGCCATACGGAAGCAACAAGAACCTTACTATATAACGCGTCGGAAAGTGCAATTTTAAATGAAGAAATATCTCGTTTCTGCTTAAAATTGAATTTTGAGACAGAGAATTCAGTTAAAGGAACATTTAATTTGTTGCTCAAGAGAATAGCGACGTCTTTCACGGTTGCATCAGGATTAAGGCGAGAGACAAAAACAGATATTTATTATGAAAATAAACAAGAAAGGAAGCTAACTTCGTCACGCCGGTTTATATACCCTTGCAGATAGAACTTCGATGACTATATCCATACAATATAAAATATATAAATTAATATTAAAAGACAATGAAGTAATACCTGCTTTCATTTCATTCACCTATACATATTATATTTTCAGTTTTATATTCACAGATTTGCATTTTTGCTCCATATCTAACGATCGTTTGTATGGCACCTATGTGATATAGTCGTCCGATTTTCATTTGACACAAAATTCAAGACTGATATAAAATGGCTATATCTCAAATTTAATGAAAATCTGCTGAAAACTGAAAACGTTATAATTTTTAATTGTATTCATTTTTTGATCGTTCCTATGGCAGCTATGTGATATATTAGTCCGGTTTTTTTTTTATAACTTTACACAAAACTGTAGATTAAAATAAAATGGCTATATCTCATATTTGATGAAAATCTGGTGAAAACTGAAGAAGTTATAATCTTTAATTTCATTAATTTCTTTTCTTTCTTATAAAATTTGATGAAAATCTGTTGAAAACTGAAAATGTTATACTTTTAAATTTAATTAATTTCTCGATCGTTCCTATGGTAGCTATATGATATAGTCGTCCAATTTTCATAAAATTTTACACAAAATTGTAGAATAATATGAAACGAATATATCTCAAATTTAATGAAAATCTGTTGAAAACTGAAAATTGTATACTTTTTAATTAAATTAATACAAGTTTTTTGCCCACGAGTCGGACGTGTTTTCCTTCGCTCTACCTTCGCTTAAAGTTTTCACCGTGAATATTTTTTCTAAAAAGCCCAAATTTTTGGCAAGTGATCAGTGTTTTGGCGATCTTTATTTAACCACAACATCTGGATCATCTCATTTAAAGACAGTGACTTTAATTTCCGAAAACATCATCGGCGAAAAATATTCTTTCGCCCTTGTTTTCTTGCGCGGTGTGTTCACCGCTTTCTGCTGCGTCGGTCTCAGTGTTGTTGTTGCTGCAAGTGATCTGCAAGCCGCGGACAATCACACAATCTCATACTTTCTTGAGCTGATTTATATTTTTCTCTTGCTCTATTTTTGTTTTGATCGGTTCCTTCGCCACTCAAGTTAATTGCCTTTCTATTACTTGCGCGTTGCTTCATACGATTTATTATTATTGCAACATAATGTGAACATGTTGTGCCGCGGATTGTCCACATGGCCGCAAAATTACTTCGCGGCAAGCCACTGTTTATTGTTGGCTGTGCAATAATGCCGCACACCCTGGCTGCGCCGATCTTGGGCATGTTGGCCCGCGCATCGCCGACCGCATACGGGATCACGCTGGCTTGGATTGGACGTGCCCGAGCTGCCTTCATATTAAATCCCAAATGCGGATTTTTATGAGACAAGCCCATTTGGAGTTTCAATCCATGGAGGCTGGGTTCAAGGATTTGGCAAGCCGTTTCCAGATGTTCGCGCCACGAGGGCGATTGATTTCGAGCAGCAGTGTGGGAGCACGAGCTTTCGCTCTCGCTGTTCCGGGTCGTCGCTCGCTCCCTCTCGTCTCGTAGCCGAAGGCGACTCCACGGTCCCAGCAGCCCTTGAGCGGGCTTAGTTTTAGTTCTAATCAAAGTGCCTAATAAAAACTACCAAAGTGGAAACGAAGCCCAACTCCGATTTTTTTATTTTCTGGAAGAACACTACGTGGAACAACAACAACATTCAATCAACCCCTGCCACCGGCCGCCGACGACTTATTGGGTTGACGACGGCTACAGAGTTTTGGAGACCATCCGCCCACTCCTTTTCATGGTCCTTCGAGCCGGATCTACCCTGATCCCACCAAAGATAAGTACGACTCGCCTTCCAAAGTCCATTCGTCCGTGGTCGCCATATTCCTTTTCCATCAGCGTTTTTTTTTTTTCTTTCCATCCGATTCCGACCAAAGTGAAAAGTGCCAAATAGATATATATATATATGCATCCAAGTGCATACCTACATACATATGCACAGCCACAGTGAATTTTCTTATTTTCTAAGTGCTTAAGCGCTTGCCAATATCGGCCCTCTACTTCGTATCACTGTGATCCGCTGGTCCAAGCATATGTATATATGTACACATATATATATATATATATATATATATATATATATATATATATATGTATACACTTGTACTTATGTATGTGAATATGTCTAAGGGTTTAATATATATATATATATATATATATATATATATATATATATATATATATATATATATATATATATATATATATATATACACATACATAAGTACAAGTGTCCGTCACTAAACTGCACTAAACCCTTTTAATATATAATACGAAGAATATATATATATATACACACACACACACACATGTACAAGAAATAAACCTATTATTAATATACAATACGAAAAAAATATATATACACACACATGCACAAAAAATATCCCTTTTTAATATACAATACGAAAAAAATATATATACACACACACACACACATATTCAAAAAATATAGCCTTTTTTATATATAATACGAAAAATAATAAAGATATATATATACACAAAAATACATTTGCACAAACATAATTAAAATAATAATAATTCATACATACATATATATTGGGCAAGCTTCGCGATATTCTCGTTAACTCGTTTTCTTTGCACTATCATAATGCTCATAGTTTGTTGGGGAAACTTAGGAAGCTGCACTCTAATAGTGTCTCCTTCGATGCCAACGTTATTTCTTTCACCGAAACGTGGCTTAACTCCTCTGTTTCTCATTGCGAATTATTCGCTGGCAACTATATTGTCTAAAGGCGTGACCGTCAAATGCATACTGGCGGTGGCGTTCTTATTGCTGTGAAATCTGACCTTATTTGTGAACTGGTTCCCATAACTTACTCAGATAATAATAATAATTAATAATTATTACCCAAGACTCATACAAATGAAAAGAATGAAATAAAAACTAATCAGAAAATTATAGCATCAGACTTTGAAACACCACATATGAATAAGAAGAGGAAACTTTTTTTTTATGAAACAAAGAAATTAAACTCAACCCCTAAATATAATGATTATGAAGTCAAGTCATATGATTGGGGGATAAAGACCAATATTAATGATGGAGTTTATGTTGATGATGATGATGATGATGATGATGATGATGATGATGATGATGATGATGATGATGATGATGATGATGATGATCAATTCTAATCTCAAGGAGCTATAGAGGAGGAGGACTCTGACTCTCCTATTACATCACCTGTGCCAACAAGTCAACTCCCTCTTCACACATCGACTTCAATATTGAATTAATCATCGAAACATGAGGAGAGTATGAAAAATTTTAACATTTGTGAATTGGCAAGAGAACGTGTATTGGATAAGACATATGGTCCTAGAAAAAATGAAAATGGTCAATTAATGCTTGGGAGTAGTCATATATTTTTTTCAAACAATAAAATTAAATTTGATGATGGGCAAAACTGGCAACTTACAAATGGATTATATTCCTTAATATGTCATCATCTTCTACAAAATTATAATGCAAATGAATTGGAAATTTATAGATCAATTTTAATAAAAACGAATGTCTATCGATGGAACTTTCTTCCAAATGGACAGAAAAAAGGAACAATGACTTTGAAGTATTCAGAATTTATTAAACCACTTCTAGGTAAATCACCTATTGCCTACACCTTTTGAGTCTACACCAAAACCTAATAAAGCAATGAAAACTGGGACTGTATTTATGAGACTGAATATGAATAAACCAAATTATGTGTATTGGGAGGGTCCCAATGAATTGGAACAGCGATTACAACTATTAATGGCATCACAATCTGCAGGAAACACAAGTCACACAAGTGAAATAATGTCTGTTCGGTCAAACTCTTTAAATTTGCATCTCCCGAACCGTTTCTCTTTGAATATACAATGTAAACAAAAGCTCATTATCATGAAGTTACCAAATCTCTGTTCTCTAGTTTTGCTGCTGTTAATAAAAGTCAGTTGCTGATATTAGATTGCTTGAAACGGTTGTCTTTTGGTCTTTGTCTAATAAATTTAAATTACTTTATGCACCTTCCAAACTGATATCTCATGCAGCACAAAAAACGCTTTGTGCATTAAACATTTTGGCGCTCAACGTGGGGCAGTGTATAAACAAATTATTATTAATTTATTGACTAATAAACAATTGTCGACTTATCATCCGCAAATCATTGGCTTGAGGAGGAGTTGTACCTAAAGCTTTTAAAGTTCGGACTCTATCGTTACGTCATCACTGCAGATGTGACCAAGATGAACAGGCAAGTAAATCCCTACATTGTTGATCGCAAATACCAATATATCCTTTGGAGAGCATTTCCAGAAGACACGATGCGCACGTATCAATCTTGCCGATGTCCACCAAATCGACTTTCCAATCGGCTCCGCCATCATAAAGACGTCCTTTTATGTTGATGACTTACTCACGGGTGCAGACGACATTGTGACACTTCGCATTATCAAGGATCAAGTCACAGAAATTCTTCGACGAGGACATTTCCCGCTTACCAAATGGCATTCAAATCACGCAGCTAAGGAACTCAATTCGTGTGGAGAGGGATTAACCAGTGCTCTTGGCGTGAACTGGAATCAGCAATGGATACACTGTTCTTCAAGTTCATACCAAAGAATCAGTCATCGAGAGTCACCAAAAGAAGTATTTTGTCCATTGCATCCACCTTGTTCGACCCTCTTGGATTGCTCGCATCGTTTGTTGTTGTCGCAAAAATACTTCTTCAAGAACTTTGGCTAGCTGGCCTGTCATGGGACGAGAGCGTTTCAGAAAACATACACACGGCCTGGAGAAAATGCCTAGAGTCATTCGAAACTGTCTCAATTTTGTCGATTCCCCGCTACTGCCTCCAACACAAGATTCGATCACTTCAACTTCATGGATTTTGTGATTCATCGATCAGAGCTTACGGATGCTGCTTTTTTCTACGGTCAGAAACGTGGACGGGAGTTATCGCAGTGCATCTGTTGACTGCTAAGTCGAGAGTAGCTCCTGTTAAGAAAAAATCTCTTCCGAAACTGGAGTTGTGCGGAGCACATTTGCTAGGCCAATTGTATGCGAAACTAAGGCCCCCATTAGCGGACACAAGATACTCTGCATATTTTTGGACCGACTCGCAAATTGTGCTGCACTGGCTAAAACAGCACTCAGTCACACTTTCAGTCAGTGGAAAATTGTGCCGGGTGCTAGCAACCCAGCAGATATTGTTTCGCGTGGAACTACAACAGCCGAGCTGGCAGCATCAATGTGGTTCACAGGCCCACAGTTCTTGACCCAACCATCGTCCCAATGGCCAAACACACCACAAATCATCGATATCGATCCAGCTACTGTCAAGGCAGAGCAACGTAGGAGCACATTCAGCACTACTGTGATCAACAATCATGTTCTTCAATAGTTGACTCACATTAGTTCATATGCTCGCTGCATTCGCACCATCGCATACGTTTTTCGCTTCGCCGACCTGTCAAGAGGAGTCAAAGGTGTCGATCCATCGCTAACACCGGAAGAACTTCGCCGCGCATTATTCAGCATCGTCAACAACATGCACCAACAGTTCTTCTCTGAAGATTTTTGCTCGCTACAGAAAGCTAAACCACTTACAAGTCAGCTAAAGTATTTGACTCCATTTCTCGACAGCTCATCAGGAGTTGGAGGGCGACTACAGAACGCTGACATCCCTGAATCTGAGCGGCATCCGCTGCTTCTTCCAAGCAAATCGCACTTTGCTTGGATTTATGTTAGACACTTGCATCTGAGGAATTGTCACGCAGGTCCGAAGGCTCTAGTTACTCTCATCCGTCTGGAGTACTGGATCATCAATGCCAGGGATCTAGCTCGTCGAGTGGTGCGCTCCTGCTTCGCCTGCGTTCGGTTCAGGCCCAAACTAGAGAACCAACTCATGGGATCGCTTCCTCTTGAACGAGTCCTACCGCAGCATCCGTTTCAGAAGTGTGGCGTCGACTTCTGCGGACACGTATCTTCGGATCAGAGGAAAGGGTCCAACCAAGTCATACCTCGCTGTCTTTATTTGTTTGGCATCTAAAGCAGTCCACAAAGAAGTCGTCGCGGATTTGTCCACCAAGGCATTTCTTGCAGCACTCAAACGGATGATCGCCCGGAGGTCGATCCCAACACACATCTACTGCGATAACGGAACCAACTTCGTCGGAGCTGCCAACCATCTTCAAGAACTACGAGAGTTTCTTGAAAACAAGACCACGCAATTCAATCATTTCATCTCATTTGTCAACCGATTTCATAACCTTCCATTTTATCCCTCCCAGAGCTGCTCACTTTGGAGGCCTTTGGGAAGCGGCGGTGAAAAGCGCGAAAGGTCTGCTCTACAGAACGTTGATGAATTCAAGGTTCACCTTCGAGAAACTCAGCACAATAACCGCCGAAATTGAAGCGATTCTTAACTCGAGTCCGTTATCTCCGCTATCTCCAGATCCCAACGATTTTGGTGCACTTACCCCAGGGCACTTGGAAAGTCTCTTCGCTCCCTTCCAGAAAGGCCCGTCTCGTCAACACATGCGACCAGTTTGGAACGGTTCGACGCCGTGACCGCAAGAAAGCAAGAATTTTGGCGGCGGTGGTCATTCGACTATCTATAAGAACTACGCGCTCGAACCAAATATACAACACCATCGGCAAACATCAAGGCGAACACCATGGTTACAATCCACGAAGACAACCTTCCTCCTCAGCGATGGAAGATTGGGCGCATTGAGACCGTTATTCCCGGACAGGATTGGCTAATCCGAGTGGCCCACATTCGAACTAGCACTGGTGTATGCTGCCGACCAGTGCATAAGCTGGCAGTACTCCCCACTGCATCACAATCTTGTTGAAAGATAATACTTTCAAGGCGGCCGGGATGTTCGGTCAAACTCTTTAAATTCGCATCTCCCGAACCGTTTCTCTTTGAATATACAATGTAAACAAAAGCTCATTAACATAAAGTTACCAAATCTCTGTTCTCTAGTTTTGCTGCTGTTAATAAAAGTCAGTTTCTGATGTTAGATTGCTTGAAACGGTTGTCTTTTGGTCTTTGTTTAATAAATTGAAATAAGTTTATGCACCTCCCAACCTGATATCTCATGCAGCACAAAAAACGCTTTGTGCATTAAACAATGTCTATAATTGAAGAATTGAGAGACATTTAGACATTTATAAACAATTGAGGTTATAATCATCATGTCCGTTGACAAGTTGGAACGCTATATACATGAAAAGCAGATCACTAGTCATTTAAAACGATATGAGAAAACAGGAATAGGACTCTATCTAGATACGGATGTCAACTTTAAAATACAAAGAAGACGTATTAAAGCTTTTGCCTTTCCAAAAAAGCATGGCGCTATAGTCATCAAGGAATATCTTGATATGGATTGACACGAGCTGAGGGTTTCTCTAAAATCATAGATTACAAAATTTCAAGAAGAAATTGGTTAAAATTTTTATGGTCTTAAGGCTATTGAACTGATACAGAAGGCAACTTTAATATCCATAGAAATTGTGCTCCTCAAAAAGAAAGTGTGATTGACAAAGAATATGTAGACAAGTCTATTAAGAGGTTAAAAGATTAAATTATTTCACATCAAAAATAATTAATTCTAACAATACCTGATGTTGCAACTGCAGGTATTCAAGACAGATTGAATAGAGTTGAAGTAGTTATCTCAAGCATTATTAAAGAAATTCGATTTTCTAAATAATTCATTAGCATTTAGAATATAATGCATAATTATCTAAGAGATTTTATTTAATTTTAATTTTAGTTTTTACTTAAATATGAGTAGACGGAGTATTATTAATGAACTACACGCTCCACCGCGTAAACATTTTTACGTCATTAAAAAAGGGTAGTGATGATTTATGTTCAGTGGACTTGGTAGAAATGGGGAAGTATGCTTCATCAAATAATGGATTTCGGCAGCTGCTAACAATAATCGACACATTTTCTAAATTTGCTTGGGCTGAAGCAATTAAATCAAAAACTGCTAAAGAAGTAAGTGAAGCAATGGAAAAAGTATTCAAAACAGGTGGTAGAGTATCTAAGAATCTTCAAACAGATGATGGGAAGGAGTTCTTTAACTCACAGTTTAATGCATTAATGAAGAGCTTCAAATTAATCATTATTCAAACCTTAGCACCCTAAAGGCTTCAATTGTTAAACGATTTAATAGGATATTAAAAGAACTCATGTGGAGAGAAGTTTTAATGGAATATATAAGTGGATTCATATGTATAAACGACTAATTTCTGTTAACAACAAAAAATTACACAGAACAATAAAAATGGCTCCCATTGATGTAAACACTGTAAACAATTTGACACCAAATTTAAGATTAATATAAAAGTGCTATATAATGGAAAATCTGTTGAAAACTAAAAAGTTGTAATATAGGATATAGTAGTCCGATTTTCATAAAATTTTACACAAAATTGAAGATTAATATAAGAAGAATATTCTAACAAATTCTGTTGAAAACTGAAAATGTTATAATTTTTTTTTTGTAAAAATTTTCAGATCATTCCTATGGCAGCTATATGATATAGTCGTCCGAGCCGGCCCGTTTCGACATATATACGAGTGAGAGTATATAAAAGACTAACTACGGCGTTTCTTTTATATCGCTTCAGAACTGAAAGACTTGTTTGCGTAGAAACGGACAGTCGGACAGACGGACATGGCTAGATCGACTCGGCTGTTGATCCTGATCAAGAATATATATACTTTATGTGGTCGGAGCTGCCTCCCTCACTGCGATGCAAACTTCTGACTGAAATTATAATATCCTGCAAGGGTATAAAAAGACCCATTTCTTAATGAGTTAATGAGCTGAAGACAGTTGAATTGAACAATCTGAAATTTTATATGAAATACATATGGAAATTTGATTACATTTTCTTGTATTTTTAGAATTAATTAAACGTTTTTTCTTAAGTATTTTAAAGATTAGATTTATTTTATTTATAGTTGTTCGGCGGTTGGCGATCCTGCCGCTAAAGATCCTGTACGGGACAATAGCTCCCGCGGCGCAGTCAAAAATAATGATAAGTCAGGGCCGTCGTGGAGCTCGAATAATTGCTTCAGCTTTATTACGCATCATACATAGAACTAATTTGCTTAAACGTAAGGGCTGCGCTCCCGACCGATAAGCTTAGCTAAACAATGTGAGAGCGGGACGGAGAAGTGGAGCGCGAACTATCCGTCCCTCAGCTCGCTTAGCAGCGAGCAAAGCTCGGGAACTCGGGAGCGGGCGTTCGCGAACATCGAAGAGTAAAGCGCGGGAGCCCTTAGACTAGCACGATAAGCACTGCGCTAAGGGCCGACCTGTGGGAGTGCAAGAGCGGCAAAGATTTGGAAGCTCGGTGGCCAGAAGCGGCGCGCGGCCGCCGCGAAGGGCCTTCTGGCGTGAACAATAGTAATTATCTTAGATGTGACCATTTTTTAAATAAAGTATTATATACACACTTAAATGTTTAGTTTCATTTACATATTTCTTTAATTCAATTTTTAATGCGCGCATGGGTGTATGGCTGCACCTGCTGCGCTCTTAGCTATTCTCTTTGTTTATCTATTTCCCTCTCTCTTCTTCTTCTGTCGCCTAATCTATGCTAAGCTACATTTTAAGATTATATATGTTGAATTCAATAAGTCGGTCGTTAGTTGCAGCTCCGACCAAAGAAGTGAAAACGAAAATATACACAGCGTTTAATCAACCTAATTCGAGCGTTAATTATTGCTAAAGGGTGGCAAATTCGTTGTCTTCCCAATAACATTTTGGTGACCCCGACGTGATTCTTTTGTTCGGAGCCTGCAACCCGGTGTTCGTTGTTTAATATCGTTTAAACAAATCGCTTTGCTTCGCTGTCCCTTACTGGCATTCGGTCATAAGCACACAAGCAATCTCACATACACACATACCTTGTACATAACAAGCTGAGTGCATATAGCCGGCCGCTGATTTTCGGTTTAATCGCGCTGTTTAACAAAAGCTGTGTTGTGCCAAACATTGTATAGAAAGGTGGCTCGCGCTTAAGCGTCGTAAATAGCGCCTACTGAACATATATATACCTATGCATATATAGCATAGACGTGCGTATGCCAAAACTCCGCTGTTTCGAGGCAGACCATTACAACAACAACATTTTCGAGGTTCCGTTGCATCTCGGTGACGCTGCTTAACCTCTAATTTGCGCGGTGAAAACAAAACGGGTTCCTATATACCGAAGCGGTCAGACATTTTCCCCTTATTAATTCTTTTCGCGTGAGAAAATAAAGATTTCTAACACGGAAAATTCGGTTCAGCATCAAAATGAGCCGCCAAGTGACGTGGACTTTTACAGAGCCAAGGCCCAATCCCTTTTGCGGCAATTGAGCTCGATGAATTATTACATAAATCCGGAGACTGTAGATCAGTTTGATGAAGCTGATTTACTGGCGCGACTGGAGTGGATTAATTCATTAAATTTGGCTATTGATTCCGCACAGACTTCGCTGGAAAAATTGGACTTTTCAGAGATAGCAAGCGACCATCGGATCGAATTCTCCACGGCGTTCATGGATGTGAAGGCGAAGATAAATCGAGGTTTAGCGGCGCTTCGCAAATCTCAATTGCCGGCTGCAACCGCTGCAAATTCAACATCCATCGACATTATTAATCATCCGGATCTTTCTTTCCGATCTAGGAAGCCTCGATTGCCAATTCTGGAGATAGCTCGGTTCCATGGATCCTATTCCGATTGGCCGGATTTTATTGTGACGTTCAGCACGGTCATCGGAAATGATGAAGAGCTAAGTGATATTGAAAAATTACAATATCTAAGGTCAAGTTTAGGCGGTGTGGCTCTAGAGACCATACGTTCGCTTGAGCCCTCGAATGCCAATTATAAAAAGGCTTTGGATTTACTTACAAATCGATTCGATAATAAAGTTCTACATTTTCAGGCACACGTACAGGCAATATTTGGGTTAAAAGGTGTCGGGAAGGGATCAGCCAAGGGTCTTCGGGAGTTAAGCGATTGCATGACTTCGCATCTGCGAGCAATCCGTACCCTGGCCACTACGCAACAAATCTTAGACGGATTGCGGATTCACATCGTCGCACGGAAGCTCGATCAAAAGACGCGGGAAAAATGGGAAGAGGATTTGTCCATCAACAACCTAGCTTGCTTCTTGCAAAGGAGGTGTAGGATTATGGAAAATTCGGATCAAGCCTTGGTAACGCAAACACCAAGCCGGCAGGTGGGAAAAGCCCCGCATGGGTATAGCTTCATTGCTTCAGTTGGTAGCTCAAATCTTCCCCTATGTACGTTTTGTGATGCGAGGGATCATTATTTGCCAAAATGCTCTCGATTTCTAAATTTGAGCCCAAATCTTCGATTTAGAGAAGCAAAGAAGTTGCACCTGTGCCTCAACTGTTTGCGCAAGGGGCATAGTTTGCAGCAATGCAAGTCAACGCACTGCAGATACTGTCGTATGAAGCACCACTCATTGTTGCATTTTAATCAGGACCCATCTGTACCATCCACCGCCTCATCTCTATCATCCGATCCATTTCCCAACCCTCAGTCATCAACATCATTTTCATCAGCATTAGCATCATCACATTCATCATCGCATTCATCATCCCAACCTAATCACCGTTCATCGAACCCTCCACCGAGCCCCACAGATATTTTGCCTGTTGATTACGTGTTGCTTCCAACCGCGATCATTTATGTGAGGATTAAGGTTGGAGAATTTATGCCATGCCGAGCCATCCTAGACTCGGCATCTCAGATAAATTTCATAACTTCTCGCCTAGCGAATGAGCTCAATTTAAATCATCGGAAGTCGCATACCCTAGTCTCTGGGATTGGGGAATCCTCTCTGAATTCCGATACGGCAGTCGACATTGTAGCGCAATCCCAGGATGCAAGCTATCGTGCCTCATTCTCCACGGTTGTGACTGATAGTATTACTGAGTATCAGCCCCATTTCGATATAAACGCTGTATCATGGAAAATTCCGGAAAATATATCGCTCGCTGATCCTCACTTCAATCAATCATATCGAATAGATCTTATAATTGGTGCTGGACTCTTCTTTAAAATAATGGCTACGGGACAAATTCATTTGGGTAGCGCGTTGCCAACCCTTCAGAACAGTAAACTTGGTTGGATCGTGTCTGGAGGGCTGCCGAGTGCGTCAACTCCTCAGTCTGTCTCAGCTGCCGTCGTCAGACTGGCACACTTGCTGCCGTAGGAAAGCCAGCTGCCTTCTTGAAAAGTTGTTGGCCAATTGGAGGCCACAAAATCGCCAAGCTAGCCGTTCTGCCCCACGATGCCGATGAAGTTGGAACAGTACCTCTTCCAACGGGGGGAGTATGTTCAGAGCAGACCGCTAGCGCCTAATCATGCGCGCATGGGTGTATGGCTGCACCTGCTGCGCTCTTAGCTCTTCTCTTTGTTTATCTATTTCTCTCTCTCTTCTTCTTCTGTCGCCTTATCTATGCTAAGCAACTTTTTAAGATTATATATGTTGAATTCAATAAGTCGGTCGTTAGTTGCAGCTTCGACCAGAGAAGTGAAAACGAAAATATACACAGCGTTTAATCAACCTAATTCGAGCGTTAATTATTGCTAAAGGGTGGCAAATTCGTTGTCTTCCCCATAAACAAATATGTTATTTTTTCTCACCAACTACGTTTTTTGCACTTATATTTTTTTACACACTTTTGAGGCTGACTACCTTCACTTTCACTCAGTCATCGACCTTCCATTCAACTCATCCTTAAAAAAACCTAACCGCTTCTTGTTTCTCTGCACAAAATTATACTGCCTAGCCAATTAATCTGAATACTCAGAGGTATAAAATTTTGACTCAACATCATCCCTAATGTCTGCATAGAAATTATTTATTTTTTTTGAGTAAATAAGTTAATCAGTGTCTATATAATATAGTTACAGTGCATCACTAAATTTGGGTTTCATATACGAATAATGAAAATCCTAGATTTTCCATATTGATAATTCTAAAATTAGGAAACCTAAGTATAGCGGCATATTACAAACATTTCGTAGGTTCTTCAACTGAATTGCATTCGTTTTGTCTGTAAATTATGTTGCGCTATGACAATTATAACGGCTTATAAGGTCTTATGCACAGAGTCGTGGACGACCGCCTTGTGGACCAAGGCACAGTGGTTCCGCCCGTAGGCCATAAATCGAAAATCGACTTTAAAATAATTAGTCAAAATGTAAAGAATTTGTCTCAAAAATTGTCTAAAAATAGAATGCAAAGTGTGAACAGGTCTTCAATTTTGCTGCTGCAGCTGCGTTTAGTGAGCTTTTCGTCAAAACAAAAGTGAAGTTCAAAGTGGTCGGCGGTTCGCTAAACTTAAAAAATATCCATGGTACTATCTTCCAGCGACAGTCCAAAAAATTTTAATACATGGTGCCCAGGTAATAGAAAATGCGATGCTGTCAATTGGAGAACTCTCAGAGGAAGCTGCGGAGTCCAACAATAAAGAACTTAAGAAATGCCGGCTTCAACATACTCGGAAGATGTCTCGCATATTGACAAATAAGGATTTAATGAATATACTTCTTTTACGTTCTGACCGCTTTATAACTGGTCAAAAAAACTGCCAAAGAGAGATAAGTCCAAATTTTTATTATCAACATTTGACTTGTTAGAAGATCTTTATTAAAATTTTTCATTTAAATTTTGACATTAGTTTTATTAAATGAAATCAATGGTTTATTATTATATATGATTCCAAGAACTAAAGAACCTCATTTGTTTGTATATCGTAGTTTTTAGAAAGGAACGATGGGGCGGAAGGGGGAGGGGAGGGATATGGCTTGGGTATAAGGGAGGAGTTACCCTTTCACACACATCAAATGTGCCAAAATAAAATTTAAACAATTCAACTCTACTGAAAGTATTTTTGCGCACAATCGCCAAATCAGCCTTACTACGGTGCTATGTGAGCTATAGAAAATAATCGTCCGATGTATATATATATATATAAATATATATTTTTAGATTTTTGGGAAAATTTTCAAAACGATATCTCAACAGGAAATATTTATGGTCGCGGCTCCATACAAGCCCATCCACAGTGCAATGGGTGAAGCTTCCCATTCAGTAATTAAGGGCACATAAACACGCTTATTAAAAAAGTCGTTCTCAAAAGTATTTTTATCCCTGCTTCTATGCTCTGTATTAATGCCAAAATATTTTTTTAACCAAGTCTTTTGCTTCAATTGGATGATTGATGGCATATTTTTCAGGGTCAAGCCATTCTTCATGCACTGTAGCATGGTCTTAGAATGAATTATATAATTTTCCTTATATTATTTTCCCTATGGCTTGCCTTAGTATATCTATGACTGCATTGTACTAAAGCCCCTCGGATTCCACATTGTATATATCTGATCATATCAATATTTGTAAGCTATTCGAGGGTTAGTTGTATACTTTTTAGCATAGCATCCCAAGACAAACCTGGGATATTGAAATAATGAGCAGGGTCGAGTTAATGGATTTCCAAACAAATACTTTTAAAATTTTCAAAAATATGGAACATCAGTTTTTAAGTAAACTTATAGATAGTGATTGACACTTGAAATGACTCCAACTTTACATGCATGCAGATAATCAACCTCAGAACAGTGTGATTCTGTTAAACTGCTATAAAACTTTTCGCGAGGTGGGAGAGAAGATTGTTCAAGTTTTTTAAATAAGTCTAAGTACTTGTAGAGGAAACCACCTTTTCTACGAAGAAGGGAAATATCTTCACTTTGTGGGTTTTAAAAACATTCAACTGCTCGTCATTTAAATTGTTTGCAAGAGAATATGGACTAAATGACATGAATCTGATTAAAACTAAAAATCTAATTTCTAGGGTATTATCTCCTTTAGGAACATATTTTGAAATTGATATATGTAATTCCTTGTTCAGGAATTACCTTAATTTCGCCCTCTGTTTCCCCGAGCTCTTTCACAAAAAAATGAGCATCGTACTTCGAGAAATTGTCTAAAAAGACGGGGATGAAATTTCGTGTTTTGAATTTGAGGTTGGCCTCGTTATGACCTACACCTCGAAATCTACCTGTAAAATGACAGTTATCCCTCACTCTGTAATTTCCTAATTCACCCTTGCATATGTGACAATTAAGAGCCTCATTAAATTTAGCATTATCTTGAAGAGTCAAATGTAATGACACGATATTAAACATATGTCATTTACGTAGTACAAATCTGATTTTAAATTTTGTATTAAAGTGCGACTTACATTCGCACCTATCTTTTAAACTAACTTATCTAACCTATAATCAAATGCACACTTTATATAGTATGCAAATGAAACTGGTATACGCTTATTAATAATTTGTGATTTCTCACTTACTAATATACTCATCGGCTCCAGTATGCATTTGAAGTTGGCATACACGATAAATGGGACCTCAAGCTGGTGGTCCCTCCGTAACCATTGAGCATGCTTTTCAGCCCTTTCATCGCTCGATGAATAGCTTAAACATTTGTTTCGGAAGAAGCGTACTACCCATTGCTTCCTCATCTGAGAGGAGAGTGGGGTATAAAATAAAATTAAAACTTTAATTAGTAAATAAATTTTAAAATTTGGTTTAAGTTATTTTAATTTATTACTTTTTTTTATTCAAATTTTTTTTTCCTTGACATATTTTTTACCCATTTGAAACAATACTTACATTTTTTGTAAATTTATTACTTCATTTCTTTTTTCAAGATTTTTTGGCAGTACCACGTGTCTGAATCCCTGAATTGCATCGCATTTAAACATTTAGTTCAACTCTGATTATGCAGGTTAAAGTCCATCCGCTATCCCTCTCCTGGAACTCACTCTTTTTTTGCTTAAATTTCCTCTTTCTGGAAATTAAAGTATTCCATCAAATTGGATGCTGATGTTTCGTTTCGAGTCTCATGCTCTGTTATTAGCATATATTCTCCAAACAATTCAAAATTGATTTTCGAACAAAGGTGGGAGGTCATCAACCGTTCAATATGAGGGATCAATGCAAGGGCTGCGTCACAAAGGAATTCATTTGGATATCTGACTGCAGCCCCCTCATTAATGCTTCCATCCACAGGTCGGTTTGCGAAAAACTTATGGGCTTCTATATGGATGTGGTGTTTCCATTCCCCACCCACAGGTAGATCTTCTCGACAGTATTCACAGTAGATTCCATTGTTGAAGTTGATGGCGTTGATGGCGTTGTTGTCGTTGATGCCGTTGTTTGCGTTTTTGGTGTTGGAAGGATTCATGATGATGCTGCGTTTGATGTTTTTGATTGTGGTGATGATATTGTTTTCGTTTTGTATGTTTTTTTAATAGCCTAATATTTTGAAGATTAATATATATTTTGTTTTAAAATGTTTGATTTTTTTTTATAAATGTTCCACATTCCCTTGTAATCTTTGTAATTGTTTAAATTTTTTGTTTTTGTAAAGATTGAAATAAAAACGAAGGCGAAGATGGCGTGGTGGCTTGAAGTACAAAGTGAAAGTGAATCCTTGGACGCTTGGATTCAGAGTTTAGACCCTATAGGCTCATTCACCTGATTTTGCCCTTTCTACTCGTATAAGTAAAGTATAAGGGATAATTTTGTGTGTGTGTCTCTTCATTCTTGGGTCAGTGTTCTGGGTCAGTCATTATTATCAGCAAAATTGGTTCATGAGTAAACCTTTTTCCACACCACTCCACCCTTATGTCAATGTAGACTTTTCTAAGTTGAAACCCTGAGTTTGTGACCTTTTCACTTTTCATCCTTTTTTGGCGTGTGATTCGATTGTGGAAAGATGATTGATCACGGATTGAACTCGTTTCGATATCGCTCCGTCGCATTCGCACTCGTAGCCGTATCGACTGCGTCTTCGTGGCGATAGCGCTTCCACACACGTTTCTCACGTGTCCTCACACCATTCAATCAGTGACCCTAATTAATTTTTGTTACCCTTCCCTTTTAAGGGGTGACAGGTATCAGATAACCCTAATTTATGACCCTAATTAGCTATAAAGAGATCAACGCTGTCCCGGTTGTTTGGAATTAAGAGATCTTTACCGATCATCAGCCACTAACCTTTGCTGTCTCTGAAAAAAACCCTTATGCAAAGCTAAAGCGCAGGAATGGCATTATTGACAATCATGGCGCAAAACCGGGTTATACACCAGGCAGAAAAAATAATTATAATTTATTATTATTATTTATTATTATTATTTATTATTATTAATTATAACTCCCAATCCGGAAAATCTGCTTAAAACGTTACAGGAGGTTGTAAGCGCCAAAGTAGTGAACGCAATGCACTGCTGCTTACCAACCTTAGCATTTGTCCAACACTACTTAAGTCGCTAATTTAATTAATAACTCGGGTAATTGAAGTAATATTTTAATGAAAACTTGAACTTAGATGTATTGATGTATTTTTGACATATTCTAAAAATATGAATGTGTTACCTTAAGTATATCTCATACTGTTCATATAAAAGAAATAGTCAAATTTTCTATTTTTATAGTCTTTCCAAAATTATATTTACAAACATTTTAAATCAAATTAAAAATTATATAATAATAAAAAAAAAATATATATATATATATACCTATAACATTCATTGTTTCAAGGCTACTCAGAATCTAACATGTCGGAGTCAACCAAGGAATTGTTATCAAAAGCTAGCAACCTAATAACATCTTCATCTAAATGGACTGGCCTTTTGGGTAACCGCGATGATTTAGATAATGATGTTATAAATGGATCCGATGAAATAAATAACCCATTCATAACATCTTCCATCGTATTTTCTCTTTTGTCCTTACGAGACTGTTTCAGCCGTATTCTTCGGAAATCTTTATTTCTGGCTTCAAGAGCCTCTTCAGACATTAATCCAATAGGCAGTTTATGACGTCTGCACCTTGAATTAAAATTTTGTGAATTGACGCGGGCATGTAATACCATGGGTATAGTTTAACAAACATTTCAGCCGTTTCCATAGCATATGAGCGAAATGCCTTCGTATCGATCTCATGTCCACTGGCCAGTACACGAAGAATTACACTGAACTTATATATAAGCTCTTTGCTAAATCCGGTCTTCTCGCTACCAATTCTGGTTGTCCGAAGAAACGTCTTGCAGTATTTCCATTGTTTGTGTTTCTACTGCTAGCAATAGGTATATCTACCAATAAGCCCATTTCTCTTCTAAGTTGCACTTGAATTTCAGATTTCCGTGAATTCAAAAGCATATTAATTAGTTATTAGTTATTAATATGCTTTTGAATTCATTAATTAGTTATTAGTTATTAATATGCTTTTGAATTCATGATTTTTCCACGTTTTACTGTCTTCGTTGGACTGTGACTAATGTGATTCAATCGTATTCAAGCTAATTTTAGTATTTGTCAAAAGTGTAAGTAATAAGCTACACATACATAGACGAATCACGAACAGATTATTTACACTTAGTACATACCTTAGTTTAATGAAAACAATTGTTACTTTAATAAAAAATCGTCTATTTGTGTATTTTTTCAAATATTGAAGACGACTCAAGATTAACCTCAAAAATTTGCGACTGCACGTGGAAAACATATGACGACTTTGATAGCTCACAATTGATCAGCGCTGCCTTTTTAAAGCTTTTAAAAAGCTTTTGTGATCTTTATGGAGTGTTACCAATTAAATAAAACAAAATTTAACTTAATATTCAACAATTTAATTTCGACTTTTATTCCGCTAGCAGAGACAACTGGCCCACTGTGCAATGCTTGAGTTGCCAACCGAAATAACCTTGAACTGCAAAACTTGTTCCATGCCTTAATACAAACAACATAAGGCAAAACAGGAGGTAGCAAAAAACCCTATACCTTCTCTCGTGGTGGAAATTTTACATATTGATAGTTTTCAACAGATGGAACCCGTTTTCTCACATGCGTTGATAAATTCTCAAAGTTCGCCACGGGGCAAACCATTGCATCTTGGGAAATTGAGGACATAAAAGTCTCATTACTATACATAATAAATTTCTTCCCGAAAATAAAAACAATCTATTGCGATAATGAAAGATCACAAAATTCTGAAACCATTAAATAAAATGTACTAAATCAGATCAATATCACCATTTCCAATGCTCCACCCTTACATAGAACCTCAAACAAGGGTCCAAGGTCCACAAGGACAATCTACGTTAAACAGCTCCGCTAGATTCATTACCGTTCTTTACCTTCTTCTTATATGTTCTGTTTATATCCTTTAATATATTTATAGGATAGGAAAATACATTTTAGTTTTGGCACTAACTGAACGACTACACGAACGCAGACTATATCCCAATATAATACTTTGACATTGTAGGTTGGGGATCTTACGGATACCTACAATACGCAACGAATATGACGACCTACGAAGACTACGCTGACCAGACGAAAACGTTGAAGGGGACATTTTCTGACGACCACAGAATTTCACTTATTAAAACGGGCCTCAGACACATTCGCAAGTTGGTGGCTACCCTAAAAATCTATCATAGGGCCGCTAGGAATATTAACTTAATTGAGACAGCTTTAAAGGTTATTGCAGGCACTCCCGACTTCAGTGACTGGAAGCAAATAAGATTCAATCAAGAGCAATTAATGAGAGCAGATGAACAAACTCGCAAAAGCGATGAACAATTCAAAAATTTGAAACAAATAAAGAAACACATTTTGGAAATCATTTTAGCAAAAAATAGAATAGTCGTCACTGAATTTGACAATATTTTAATGTGCTTAACCAAAATTAAATATTGTAAGCCTGGCAATCCTAGATAGCTCTGACATTGGCGAATTTAAGGACAAGCAGCCTTTTAACATTAATTTGATAGAAATATTAGAAGTATCTAGTATAAGTGTTTTTTTAAAATTCCGAAATAGTCAATTTTCTTATTTAGTTTCCTTATCCTAAACTTTTATGTAATATGATAACGGTCTATCCGGTCCAGGACCACAACCAGATCCGGGACTTCGAAAACGGAAACCTAGTCGCTCAGTGCCCAATCCGAATCCTCACCATTGGGTATTGCAAGACGACGGTCGGCGCCACCTTCTGCAAGCAGCTCCAAAATGGCACGTGCGCCCAACATATAGTTTTCGGAACTATTGGGCACTGCTCCACACTCCCTAGTCACCTGGATCCAGTTACCAACATGACCATTACCGACGACCAAGGGCGGAATCTACCTGGTAACCTACTCTGACAGGGTGGGCCTCAACGAAACTTGGTTCGTAAACCAGCTGGGAAGTTCGATGAAAAACCCCGCTGTCAGCCATGACTGTGGTCAACATCACTACACACCAAAACCGGGAAAGTCTCAGTTTCCTTCACGAGCTGAGTCTAAGCAACCTCCATCAAATCGGGATCCTTAGAGAAAAACATACGTTGGGTTCCGTCCTCAGCTACTCCCTTGCCATACTTGCCTTCATTTTGCTGTGCTCTATCGTATGGCTCGGTTATCACCATCTGAGGATCAGAGGTCAAACTTAACCAGAAACCAACGGCGATGTAGAACGAGCGGGTAACCGGGACGGCGAACACTTGAAGTTAACACATTCATTTTCTACGGACAAAAACTGTCGAGTTGCAGGCCATATCTGGTGGCCAACACCCGCAGTAAAGAAACTGCCGACTCCACACTCCTGGGGCAATCTGCCGGAGCCCGGCCAGAACACTCGGTCAACAAATGATCGCTACTGGCCGGATATCAAATGCTGACCCAGCACTTTGGCGGCGGCGCTGCGTTCAGGCAGAAGCCTCGGGCTACAGCCGGATTAGACCCTTAAGTTAGCTGTACTTAAATAAACATATTAAATATTACCTTTATAATAACCTTTACCTTATCCTTTAGCCTGTTAAGGTCAAGGTTATTATAAAGGTAATAATTATTTGATAAATGAAAGTTGTTAACGTCAGGAGGCCCTTCGCGGCGGTCGCGACGCCGCCTCTGTCCACCGAGCTTCCAAAGCTTTGCCGCTCTTGCACTTCCGCAAATCGGCCCTTCGGGCACTGCTCATCGGGCTAGTCTAAACGCGCTCCCGCGCTCCACTCTTCGATGTTCGCAAATGCCCGCTCCCGAGTTCCCGAGCTTCGCTCGCTGCTAAGCGATCTGAGGGACGGCTAGCTCGCGCTCCAATTCGCGGGCCCGCTCTCGCACTGTTAAGCTTAGTTTATCGGTCGGGAGCGCAGCCCTTATTTTTAAGCTAGTTAGTTCCATGTATGATACTTATGATAAAGCTGAAGCAATTATTCGAGCTCCACGACGCCCCCGACTTATGATTTTAACCACTACGGGTTATATATATTTTGACTGCGTCGCGGGAGCTATTTTCCCGTACAGGATCTGTAGTGGCAGGATCGCCCCCCTCCGATCATTTGGTGGATGGACAAGGGAAAACGGCGAGAAGTCTGGCGGCGCACACAAAACGGACACGGAGGGAAACTTTTCTCGATTGGAGACGCAGAGAAATATGAAATTCCCAACTGCCGTTGTTAGTTATATTAATATAACTAAACCCCAATATAATTAATCTATATCTATACTATTATATAAAGAGGAAAGGTTTGTTTGTTTGTTTGTTTGTATGAATTGAATAGGCTCCGAAAGTACTTGGCAGATTTGAAAAATTCTTTCACTGTTGGAAAGCTACATCATTCCTGAGTGACATAGGCTATATTTCATTTAAAAAAAAAAATAGGCATCCTTACTAAAATTACGATAACGTAATCCAAGGTGTTAAAAAAATATCAAGAAACTACCTTACATCTACAGCCCTCTACAGGCAGCCAGCTGAATCAAAGCATTTCCTGTCAAACATTCAAAACATATTGAAATAAGGAATTGGAGATACAAATTTTATTTTTTTTGTTAAGGTTCAGTAAGAATTGAAGTCATGCCACCCAAGAAGTCGAGTTTGGGTCGTCGTACTCGCAATACAGAAGCAAACAGACGTAAGATTACGAATATGACTGACGAAGAACGGGCCTCCATCCGAGAGACTGAGCGGCTGAGAGCAATGCAGATGCACAACGAGGAATCAGCAGAAAGACGAGCAGATAGGCTTGAGAGAAAACGATTAAGAGTTAGACAGTCCCGTTCTGCAGCAATCGATTTGATTCACTCTCAAAATAATGAACGCGACAGGGCAAGGGTAGCTGAAGCGCGTTTACAGCTTGCAGAAGATCAGATATAATCCAACTATTGATTACAGCTCGAATCGAATGTCGTTATTGGCCGGATGCATCAGGTCTGCATATACTGTCAGGCCTCTTAGATTGAATCAGATATCGAGAATTTGCACGAAAGAGACTTCCATTGGCTGTGTTCTCGGGCTATAGTATCACCTAAGAATGATACTGTCAATGAAATAAATAATCTGATTGTTCAAAAAGTCCCCGGCGAAACAAAAACATACAATTCGATCGACACTGTAACGAATATTGAAGATGCAGTCCATTATCCACAGGAATTTTTAAATTCGTTGAACCCTTCTGGACTGCCACCCCATGAATTGACGTAAAAAATCGGAATCCCAATCATGCTTTTAAGAAATTTAAACCCTCCGAGCATGTGTAATGGGACGAGGCTGCTTATTAAGGAGTTAAAGGACAATTTAATAGTAGCAACTATTATCACTGGCCCAGCAAGTGGTCAACTAACTCATATACCGAGGATACCGATGATCCCAACTGATCTGCCAATCCCATTTAAACGGCTTCAATTTCCGGTAAAAACATCTTTCGCATTAAGAATTAACAAGTCCCAAGGCCAAACCTTCGAATTAGTAGGGATCGATCTGCGAAAGAAATGTTTTACTCATGGTCTGTATGTTGGTCTATCGTGAGTCGGAGCCCCTGAAAATCAATTTATTTTGGTGCCACAAAATAAAAGAACATGAAATATTGTTAACAGAGAAGCTCTAACAAAATAAATGTATTTTCTTTAAGGGTTATGACCTCAATAATTGAAAAAAAAGGATGAATATGTGTCATATTATTATTATTATTATGAATGTGTTAAAATTGACAAATTGACGGGACGGGCCGCTAGTTTATATATAAAAACAAATCAATGTATTGATGAAAGCTTGGTACTCGCAGTACTGGCCATCGAGTTTTAGCAGCAATAGGCTGTAGCTGGACTGCAGATGTATGACCAAAATTGACCATTAATTCATTAATGCTAGTGCTGTTTTCGATTATTTTTTAAGTTGTTTCTGAAAACAGACACAGATGAATAACTTCCTTCTTTCGAGTTGAGCATCGCTCTGTGACCCAGCTGGATGATTTCGGTAAAGCGAGTTTAAAGTATGATCCTGCGGGGATGTGTTAATAACTTCCCGTTCACTTCGCGTGTGCATGCAGCTATTCTGATCTATGTTTATAATTGTTTTTATTTCCCAATTTATTTGTGCTGCTAGTGCTAGCTTTTGCATATTTTGGATTCCTTTTTGTGCCTTCTTCGTTTAGCTTTTGTTTGCGCCGTCGCAACAGTTAATCGTTTTTTCTTTTTATCTCCCACGCTCTCCCACTGTCGCTTTCGCTGTGCCGCTGCACTTCTTACCTATTCTGATCTCCCACGCTCTCCTGCTCTCTCACTCTCGCTGTGACTTTTTACTTCTTATCTTCATAGCTCTGTTGTTTTTTTTTTCCTATTTTTTTTCGAGTACAAGTTGTAGTGTACCTCGTGTTGTAAGGGTTGTTCCCAGTCGGTCTTCTTATAGAGGGTGTTGTTTACTATTAAGAGAGGACCTTGTACTTCCTTCGCTAGGAATGCGCACTCTTGCTATGCTCGGGTCTAGCTCGCCGTGGTCGGGGTTCTTCCTAGCGTGGAAAGTACGACACGCTACTTCATTTAATTAGTGCGTCTTACACAACAAAAACCTACTCGAAAAGAATCGATAAAGGAAAGGATGGATCAAGGTGATACTTTAGTTTCACGCCGACTCGTGTGTATAGTTGAGCAAAGAGATTCGGACGAATATCGGGAATTTAGATGGTAATTATTCCCGAAAGAAAGGTTTTACTTAGATTTTACCGCAAAATATAGGTTCAAAATAGGGACAGTAGAGCGGCATTTTACATAGATTGATATTAGGTAATTGTTGTTGTTATTTATTACTCACGACCTTTTATTTCATCACTCCTTGATACGCTGTAAAGTTGGGCCCAAGTTCACGTTGGCGTTGAGAGCTGCTGGTCAAAAAATGTAAATAACCCTAATCGTCTACGTGAATGCCACACTCATGTCCATCTGCGGGGTATTTGCTTATTAATAAGTTGCCAAAATCATCAAATAAAATAAACAAAATCAGAATCAAAACAAAAACATTCGCTGTGCTAGCACTAGCAGCACAAATAAATTGGGAAATAAAAACAATTATAAACATAGATCAGAATAGCTGCATGCACACGCGAAGTGAACGGGAAGTTATTAACACATCCCCGCAGGATCATACTTTAAACTCACTTTACCGAAATCATCCAACTGGGTCACAGAGCGATGCTCAACTCGAAAGAAGGAAGTTATTCATCTGTGTCTGTTTTCAGAAACAACTTAAAAAATAATCGAAAACAGCACTAGCATTAATGAATTAATGGTCAATTTTGGTCATACATCTGCAGTCCAGCTACAGCCTATTGCTGCTAAAACTCGATGGCCAGTACTGCGAGTACCAAGCTTTCATCAATACATTGATTTGTTTTTATATATAAACTAGCGGCCCGTCCCGGCTTCGCACGGGCATTAAACATTACATTTAGATTTGTCAATTTTAACACATTCATAATAATAATAATAATATGACACATATTCATCCTTTTTTTTCAATTATTGAGGTCATAACCCTTAAAGAAAATACATTTATTTTGTTAGAGCTTCTCTGTTAACAATATTTCATGTTCTTTTATTTTGTGGCACCAAAATAAATTGATTTTCAGGGGCTCCGACTCACGATAGACCAACATACAGACCATGAGTAAAACATTTCTTTCGCAGATCGATCCCTACTAATTCGAAGGTTTGGCCTTGGGACTTGTTAATTCTTAATGCGAAAGATGTTTTTACCGGAAATTGAAGCCGTTTAAATGGGATTGGCAGATCAGTTGGGATCATCGGTATCCTCGGTATATGAGTTAGTTGACCACTTGCTGGGCCAGTGATAATAGTTGCTACTATTAAATTGTCCTTTAACTCCTTAATAAGCAGCCTCGTCCCATTACACATGCTCGGAGGGTTTAAATTTCTTAAAAGCATGATTGGGATTCCGATTTTTTACGTCAATTCATGGGGTGGCAGTCCAGAAGGGTTCAACGAATTTAAAAATTCCTGTGGATAATGGACTGCATCTTCAATATTCGTTACAGTGTCGATCGAATTGTATGTTTTTGTTTCGCCGGGGACTTTTTGAACAATCAGATTATTTATTTCATTGACAGTATCATTCTTAGGTGATACTATAGCCCGAGAACACAGCCAATGGAAGTCTCTTTCGTGCAAATTCTCGATATCAGGGTATACAGAATCTATTAAATTTTCCAAATTATGGAGTATTTGGCCTAGAGACTCATCCAGAAGAATGTCACAATGACCGCTTAAATTTGGAGTTGGAAAAATTCCTTCCCCAAGTTTTAGCAGTTGCTGTGGGAAATCGCTATCAGTGATTCCATGAAGATGAGCTCTCATATTTGTCCTGAATTTTAATGTTTCAATCGTAGTCCATATGGGAGACGATTTCAAGCATGCCTTGATGACATCTGCTCGCGTGCCTCTTTTAATAACGGGGAGAGTCTGTCGAAAATCTCCAGCAAATACAAAAGTAATCCCGCCCATGACTGCAGAGGAGTTCCTTAGATCCTGTAAGGTTCTGTTCACGGCCTCTATATGTGTTCTATGGCTCATCGTGCATTCGTCCCACATAATCAATGAGGCGTCTTGTAGTAATTTACCAATAGGTCCATTTTTGCGGATGGAACATGTAGATTGTTGTTCAAGATTGACGGATAGTGGAAGTTTAAAAGTAGAATGAGCAGTTTTGCCATCCTTCAAGAGAGTTGCAGCATTCATCACAGCATCCCGCAAATGGATATATTCCTCGGACCGAAGTTTCGTCTGATTCAATCTAAGAGGCCTGACAGTATATGCAGACCTGATGCATCCGGCCAATAACGACATTCGATTCGAGCTGTAATCAATAGTTGGATTATATCTGATCTTCTGCAAGCTGTAAACGCGCTTCAGCTACCCTTGCCCTGTCGCGTTCATTATTTTGAGAGTGAATCAAATCGATTGCTGCAGAACGGGACTGTCTAACTCTTAATCGTTTTCTCTCAAGCCTATCTGCTCGTCTTTCTGCTGATTCCTCGTTGTGCATCTGCATTGCTCTCAGCCGCTCAGTCTCTCGGATGGAGGCCCGTTCTTCGTCAGTCATATTCGTAATCTTACGTCTGTTTGCTTCTGTATTGCGAGTACGACGACCCAAACTCGACTTCTTGGGTGGCATGACTTCAATTCTTACTGAACCTTAACAAAAAAAATAAAATTTGTATCTCCAATTCCTTATTTCAATATGTTTTGAATGTTTGACAGGAAATGCTTTGATTCAGCTGGCTGCCTGTAGAGGGCTGTAGATGTAAGGTAGTTTCTTGATATTTTTTTAACACCTTGGATTACGTTATCGTAATTTTAGTAAGGATGCCTATTTTTTTTTTTAAATGAAATATAGCCTATGTCACTCAGGAATGATGTAGCTTTCCAACAGTGAAAGAATTTTTCAAATCTGCCAAGTACTTTCGGAGCCTATTCAATTCATACAAACAAACAAACAAACAAACCTTTCCTCTTTATATAATAGTATAGATATAGATTAATTATATTGGGGTTTAGTTATATTAATATAACTAACAACGGCAGTTGGGAATTTCATGTTTTTCTGCGTCTCCAATCGAGAAAAGTTTCCCTCCGTGTCCGTTTTGTGTGCGCCGCCAGACTTCTCGCCGTTTTCCCTTGTCCATCCACCAAATGATCGGAGGGGGGCGATCCTGCCACTACAGATCCTGTACGGGAAAATAGCTCCCGCGACGCAGTCAAAATATATATAACCCATAGTGGTTAAAATCATAAGTCGGGGGCGTCGTGGAGCTCGAATAATTGCTTCAGCTTTATTAAGTATCATACATGGAACTAACTAGCTTAAAAATAAGGGCTGCGCTCCCGACCGATAAACTAAGCTTAACAGTGCGAGAGCGGGCCCGCGAATTGGAGCGCGAGCTAGCCGTCCCTCAGATCGCTTAGCAGCGAGCGAAGCTCGGGAACTCGGGAGCGGGCATTTGCGAACATCGAAGAGTGGAGCGCGGGAGCGCGTTTAGACTAGCCCGATGAGCAGTGCCCGAAGGGCCGATTTGCGGAAGTGCAAGAGCGGCAAAGCTTTGGAAGCTCGGTGGACAGAGGCGGCGTCGCGACCGCCGCGAAGGGCCTCCTGACGTTAACAACTTTCATTTATCAAATAATTATTACCTTTATAATAACCTTGACCTTAACAGGCTAAAGGATAAGGTAAAGGTTATTATAAAGGTAATATTTAATATGTTTATTTAAGTACAGCTAACTTAAGGGTCTAATCCGGCTGTAGCTCGAGGCTTCTGCCTGAACGCAGCGCCGCCGCCAAAGTGCTGGGTCAGCATTTGATATCCGGCCAGTAGCGATCATTTGTTGACCGAGTGTTCTGGCCGGGCTCCGGCAGATTGCCCCAAGAGTGTAGAGTCGGCAGCTTCTTTACTGCGGGTGTTGGCCACCAGATATGGCCTGCAACTCGACAGTTTTTGTCCGTAGAAAATGAATGTGTTAACTTCAAGTGTTCGCCGTCCCGGTTACCCGCTCGTTCTACATCGCCGTTGGTTTCTGGTTAAGTTTGACCTCTGATCCTCAGATGGTGATAACCGAGCCATACGATAGAGCACAGCAAAATGAAGGCAAGTATGGCAAGGGAGTAGCTGAGGACGGAACCCAACGTATGTTTTTCTCTAAGGATCCCGATTTGATGGAGGTTTCTTAGACTCAGCTCGTGAAGGAAACTGAGACTTTCCCGGTTTTGGTGTGTAGTGATGTTGACCACAGTCATGGCTGACAGCGGGGTTTTTCATCGAACTTCCCAGCTGGTTTACGAACCAAGTTTCGTTGAGGCCCACCCTGTCAGAGTAGGTTACCAGGTAGATTCCGCCCTTGGTCGTCGGTAATGGTCATGTTGGTAACTGGATCCAGGTGACTAGGGAGTGTGGAGCAGTGCCCAATAGTTCCGAAAACTATATGTTGGGCGCACGTGCCATTTTGGAGCTGCTTGCAGAAGGTGGCGCCGACCGTCGTCTTGCAATACCCAATGGTGAGGATTCGGATTGGGCACTGAGCGACTAGGTTTCCGTTTTCGAAGTCCCGGATCTGGTTGTGGTCCTGGACCGGATAGACCGTTATCATATTACATAAAAGTTTAGGATAAGGAAACTAAATAAGAAAATTGAGTATTTCGGAATTTTGAAAAACACTTATACTAGATACTTCTAATATTTCTATCAAATTAATGTTAAAAGGCTGCTTGTCCTTAAATTCGCCAATGTCAGAGCTATCTAGGATTGCCAGGCTTACAATATTTAATTTTGGTTAAGCACATTAAAATATTGTCAAATTCAGTGACGACTATTCTATTTTTTGCTAAAATGATTTCCAAAATGTGTTTCTTTATTTGTTTCAAATTTTTGAATTGTTCATCGCTTTTGCGAGTTCGTTCATCTGCTCTCATTAATTGCTCTTGATTGAATCTTATTTGCTTCCAGTCACTGAAGTCGGGAGTGCCTGCAATAACCTTTAAATATGTCCCAATTAAGTTAATATTCCTAGCGGCCCTATGATAGATTTTTAGGGTAGCCACCAACTTGCGAATGTGTCTGAGGCCCGTTTTAATAAGTGAAATTTTGTGGTCGTCAGAAAATGTCCCCTTCAACGTTTTCGTCTGGTCAGCGTAGTCTTCGTAGGTCGTCATATTCGTTGCGTATTGTAGGTATCCGTAAGATCCCCAACCTACAATGTCAAAGTATTATATTGGGATATAGTCTGCGTTCGTGTAGTCGTTCAGTTAGTGCCAAAACTAAAATGTATTTTCCTATCCTATAAATATATTAAAGGATATAAACAGAACATATAAGAAGAAGGTAAAGAACGGTAATGAATCTAGCGGAGCTGTTTAACGTAGATTGTCCTTGTGGACCTTGGACCCTTGTTTGAGGTTCTATGTAAGGGTGGAGCATTGGAAATGGTGATATTGATCTGATTTAGTACATTTTATTTAATGGTTTCAGAATTTTGTGATCTTTCATTATCGCAATAGATTGTTTTTATTTTCGGGAAGAAATTTATTATGTATAGTAATGAGACTTTTATGTCCTCAATTTCCCAAGATGCAATGGTTTGCCCCGTGGCGAACTTTGAGAATTTATCAACGCATGTGAGAAAACGGGTTCCATCTGTTGAAAAATATCAATATGTAGAATTTCCACCACGAGAGAAGGTATAGGGTTTTTTGCTACCTCCTGTTTTGCCTTATGTTGTTTGTATTAAGGCATGGAACAAGTTTTGCAGTTCAAGGTTATTTCGGTTGGCAACTCAAGCATTGCACAGTGGGCCAGTTGTCTCTGCTAGCGGAATAAAAGTCGAAATTAAATTGTTGAATATTAAGTTAAATTTTGTTTTATTTAATTGGTAACACTCCATAAAGATCACAAAAGATCTTGAGTCGTCTTCAATATTTGAAAAAATACACAAATAGACGATTTTTTATTAAAGTAACAATTGTTTTCATTAAACTAAGGTATGTACTAAGTGTAAATAATCTGTTCGTGATTCGTCTATGTATGTGTAGCTTATTACTTACACTTTTGACAAATACTAAAATTAGCTTGAATACGATTGAATCACATTAGTCACAGTCCAACGAAGACAGTAAAACGTGGAAAAATCATGAATTCAAAAGCATATTAATAACTAATAACTAATTAATGAATTCAAAAGCATATTAATAACTAATAACTAATTAATATGCTTTTGAATTCACGGAAATCTGAAATTCAAGTGCAACTTAGAAGAGAAATGGGCTTATTGGTAGATATACCTATTGCTAGCAGTAGAAACACAAACAATGGAAATACTGCAAGACGTTTCTTCGGACAACCAGAATTGGTAGCGAGAAGACCGGATTTAGCAAAGAGCTTATATATAAATTCAGTGTAATTCTTCGTGTACTGGCCAGTGGACATGAGATCGATACGAAGGCATTTCGCTCATATGCTATGGAAACGGCTGAAATGTTTGTTAAACTATACCCATGGTATTACATGCCCGCGTCAATTCACAAAATTTTAATTCAAGGTGCAGACGTCATAAACTGCCTATTGGATTAATGTCTGAAGAGGCTCTTGAAGCCAGAAATAAAGATTTCCGAAGAATACGGCTGAAACAGTCTCGTAAGGACAAAAGAGAAAATACGATGGAAGATGTTATGAATGGGTTATTTATTTCATCGGATCCATTTATAACATCATTATCTAAATCATCGCGGTTACCCAAAAGGCCAGTCCATTTAGATGAAGATGTTATTAGGTTGCTAGCTTTTGATAACAATTCCTTGGTTGACTCCGACATGTCAGATTCTGAGTAGCCTTGAAACAATGAATGTTATAGGTATATATATATATATATTTTTTTTTATTATTATATAATTTTTAATTTGATTTAAAATGTTTGTAAATATAATTTTGGAAAGACTATAAAAATAGAAAAATTGACTATTTATTTTATATGAACAGAATGAGATATACTTAAGGTAACACATTCATATTTTTAGAATATGTCAAAAATACATCAATACATCTAAGTTCAAGTTTTCATTAAAATATTACTTCAATTACCCGAGCTATTAATTAAATTAGCGACTTAAGTAGTGTTGGACAAATGCTAAGGTTGGTAAGCAGCAGTGCATTGCGTTCACTACTTTGGCGCTTACAACCTCCTGTAACGTTTTTAGCAGATTTTCCAGATTGGGAGTTATAATTAATAATAATACATAATAATAATAAATTATAATTATTTTTTCTGCCTGGTGTATAACCCGGTTTTGCGCCATGATCGTCAATAATGCCATTCCTGCGCTTGCATAAGGGTTTTTTTCAGAGACAGCAAAGGTTAGTGGCTGATGATCGGTAAAGATCTCTTAATTCCAAACAACCGGGACAGCGTTGATCTCTTTATAGCTAATTAGGGTCATAAATTAGGGTTATCTGATACCTGTCACCCCTTAAAAGGGTAGGGTAACAAAAATTAATTAGGGTCACTGATTGAATGGTGTGAGGACACGTGAGAAACGTGTGTGGAAGCGCTATCGCCACGAAGACGCAGTCGATACGGCTACGAGTGCGAATGCGACGGAGCGATATCGAAACGAGTTCAATCCGTGATCAATCATCTTTCCACAATCGAATCACACGCCAAAAAAGGATGAAAAGTGAAAAGGTCACAAACTCAGGGTTTCAACTTAGAAAAGTCTACATTGACATAAGGGTGGAGTGGTGTGGAAAAAGGTTTACTCATGAACCAATTTTGCTGATAATAATGACTGACCCAGAACACTGACCCAAGAATGAAGAGACACACACACAAAATTATCCCTTATACTTTACTTATACGAGTAGAAAGGGCAAAATCAGGTGAATGAGCCTATAGGGTCTAAACTCTGAATCCAAGCGTCCAAGGATTCACTTTCACTTTGTACTTCAAGCCACCACGCCATCTTCGCCTTCATTTTTATTTCAATCTTTACAAAAACAAAAAATTTAAACAATTACAAAGATTACAAGGGAATGTGGAACATTTATAAAAAAAAATCAAACATTTTAAAACAAAATATATATTAATCTTCAAAATATTAGGCTATTAAAAAAACATACAAAACGAAAACAATATCATCACCACAATCAAAAACATCAAACGCAGCATCATCATGAATCCTTCCAACACCAAAAACGCAAACAACGGCATCAACGACAACAACGCCATCAACGCCATCAACGCCATCAACTTCAACAATGGAATCTACTGTGAATACTGTCGAGAAGATCTACCTGTGGGTGGGGAATGGAAACACCACATCCATATAGAAGCCCATAAGTTTTTCGCAAACCGACCTGTGGATGGAAGCATTAATGAGGGGGCTGCAGTCAGATATCCAAATGAATTCCTTTGTGACGCAGCCCTTGCATTGATCCCTCATATTGAACGGTTGATGACCTCCCACCTTTGTTCGAAAATCAATTTTGAATTGTTTGGAGAATATATGCTAATAACAGAGCATGAGACTCGAAACGAAACATCAGCATCCAATTTGATGGAATACTTTAATTTCCAGAAAGAGGAAATTTAAGCAAAAAAAGAGTGAGTTCCAGGAGAGGGATAGCGGATGGACTTTAACCTGCATAATCAGAGTTGAACTAAATGTTTAAATGCGATGCAATTCAGGGATTCAGACACGTGGTACTGCCAAAAAATCTTGAAAAAAGAAATGAAGTAATAAATTTACAAAAAATGTAAGTATTGTTTCAAATGGGTAAAAAATATGTCAAGGAAAAAAAAATTTGAATAAAAAAAAGTAATAAATTAAAATAACTTAAACCAAATTTTAAAATTTATTTACTAATTAAAGTTTTAATTTTATTTTATACCCCACTCTCCTCTCAGATGAGGAAGCAATGGGTAGTACGCTTCTTCCGAAACAAATGTTTAAGCTATTCATCGAGCGATGAAAGGGCTGAAAAGCATGCTCAATGGTTACGGAGGGACCACCAGCTTGAGGTCCCATTTATCGTGTATGCCAACTTCAAATGCATACTGGAGCCGATGAGTATATTAGTAAGTGAGAAATCACAAATTATTAATAAGCGTATACCAGTTTCATTTGCATACTATATAAAGTGTGCATTTGATTATAGGTTAGATAAGTTAGTTTAAAAGATAGGTGCGAATGTAAGTCGCACTTTAATACAAAATTTAAAATCAGATTTGTAGTACGTAAATGACATATGTTTAATATAGTGTCATTACATTTGACTCTTCAAGATAATGCTAAATTTAATGAGGCTCTTAATTGTCACATATGCAAGGGTGAATTAGGAAATTACAGAGTGAGGGATAACTGTCATTTTACAGGTAGATTTCGAGGTGTAGGTCATAACGAGGCCAACCTCAAATTCAAAACACGAAATTTCATCCCCGTCTTTTTAGACAATTTCTCGAAGTACGATGCTCATTTTTTTGTGAAAGAGCTCGGGGAAACAGAGGGCGAAATTAAGGTAATTCCTGAACAAGGAATTACATATATCAATTTCAAAATATGTTCCTAAAGGAGATAATACCCTAGAAATTAGATTTTTAGTTTTAATCAGATTCATGTCATTTAGTCCATATTCTCTTGCAAACAATTTAAATGACGAGCAGTTGAATGTTTTTAAAACCCACAAAGTGAAGATATTTCCCTTCTTCGTAGAAAAGGTGGTTTCCTCTACAAGTACTTAGACTTATTTAAAAAACTTGAACAATCTTCTCTCACACCTCGCGAAAAGTTTTATAGCAGTTTAACAGAATCACACTGTTCTGAGGTTGATTATCTGCATGCATGTAAAGTTGGAGTCATTTCAAGTGTCAATCACTATCTATAAGTTTACTTAAAAACTGATGTTCCATATTTTTGAAAATTTTAGAGGTATTTGTTTGGAAATCCATTAACTCGACCCTGCTCATTATTTCAATATCCCAGGTTTGTCTTGGGATGCTATGCTAAAAAGTATACAACTAACCCTCGAATTGCTTACAAATATTGATATGATCAGATATATACAATGTGGAATCCGAGGGGCTTTAGTACAATGTAGTCATAGATATACTAAGGCAAGCCATAAGGAAAATAATATAAGGAAAATTATATAATTCATTCTAAGACCATGCTACAGTGCATGAAGAATGGCTTGACCCTGAAAAATATGCCATCAATCATCCAATTGAAGCAAAAGCCTTGGTTAAAAAAATATTTTGGCATTAATACAGAGCATAGAAGCAGGGATAAAAATACTTTTGAGAACGACTTTTTAATAAGCGTGTTTATGTGCCCTTAATTACTGAATGGGAAGCTTCACCCATTGCACTGTGGATGGGCTTGTATGGAGCCGCGACCATAAATATTTCCTGTTGAGATATCGTTTTGAAAATTTTCCCAAAAATCTAAAAATATATATTTATATATATATACATCGGACGATTATTTTCTATAGCTCACATAGCACCGTAGTAAGGCTGATTTGGCGATTGTGCGCAAAAATACTTTCAGTAGAGTTGAATTGTTTAAATTTTATTTTGGCACATTTGATGTGTGTGAAAGGGTAACTCCTCCCTTATACCCAAGCCATATCCCTCCCCTCCCCCTTCCGCCCCATCGTTCCTTTCTAAAAACTACGATATACAAACAAATGAGGTTCTTTAGTTCTTGGAATCATATATAATAATAAACCATTGATTTCAATTAATAAAACTAATGTCAAAATTTAAATGAAAAATTTTAATAAAGATCTTCTAACAAGTCAAATGTTGATAATAAAAATTTGGACTTATCTCTCTTTGGCAGTTTTTTTGACCAGTTATAAAGCGGTCAGAACGTAAAAGAAGTATATTCATTAAATCCTTATTTGTCGATATGCGAGACATCTTCCGAGTATGTTGAAGCCGGCATTTCTTAAGTTCTTTATTGTTGGACTCCGCAGCTTCCTCTGAGAGTTCTCCAATTGACAGCAACGCATTTTCTATTACCTGGGCACCGTGTATTAAAATTTTTTGGACTGTCGCTGGAAGATAGTACCATGGATATTTTTTAAGTTTAGCGAACGGCCGACCACTTTGAACTTCACGTTTGTTTTGACGAAAAGCTCACTAAACGCAGCTGCAGCAGCAAAATTGAAGACCTGTTCACACTTTGCATTCTATTTTTAGACAATTTTTGAGACAAATTCTTTACATTTTGACTAATTATTTTAAAGTCGATTTTTCGATTTATGGCCTACGGGCGGAACCACTGTGCCTTGGTCCACAAGGCGGTCGTCCACGACTCTGTGCATAAGACCTTATAAGCCGTTATAATTGTCATAGCGCAACATAATTTACAGACAAAACGAATGCAATTCAGTTGAAGAACCTAAGTATAGCGGCATATTACAACCGCTATACTTAGGTTTCCTAATTTTAGAATTATCAATATGGAAAATCTAGGATTTTCATTATTCGTATATGAAACCCAAATTTAGTGATCCACTGTAACTATATTATATAGACACTGATTAACTTATTTACTCAATAAAAATAAATAATTTCTATGCAGACATTAGGGATGATGTTGAGTCAAAATTTTATACCTCTGAGTATTCAGATTAATTGGCTAGGCAGTATAATTTTGTGCAGAGAAACAAGAAGCGGTTAGGTTTTTTTAAGGATGAGTTGAATGGAAGGTCGATGACTGAGTGAAAGTGAAGGTAGTCAGCCTCAAAAGTGTGTAAAAAAATATAAGTGCAAAAAACGTAGTTGGTGAGAAAAAATAACATATTTGTTTATGGGGAAGACAACGAATTTGCCACCCTTTAGCAATAATTAACGCTCGAATTAGGTTGATTAAACGCTGTGTATATTTTCGTTTTCACTTCTCTGGTCGAAGCTGCAACTAACGACCGACTTATTGAATTCAACATATATAATCTTAAAAAGTTGCTTAGCATAGATAAGGCGACAGAAGAAGAAGAGAGAGAGAAATAGATAAACAAAGAGAAGAGCTAAGAGCGCAGCAGGTGCAGCCATACACCCATGCGCGCATGATTAGGCGCTAGCGGTCTGCTCTGAACATACTCCCCCCGTTGGAAGAGGTACTGTTCCAACTTCATCGGCATCGTGGGGCAGAACGGCTAGCTTGGCGATTTTGTGGCCTCCAATTGGCCAACAACTTTTCAAGAAGGCAGCTGGCTTTCCTACGGCAGCAAGTGTGCCACCATCAAAATGATTCGTAGGATCCTTGACGACGGCAGCTGAGACAGACTGAGGAGTTGACGCACTCGGCAGCCCTCCAGACGCGCTGTTTAACAAAAGCTGTGTTGTGCCAAACATTGTATAGAAAGGTGGCTCGCGCTTAAGCGTCGTAAATAGCGCCTACTGAACATATATATACCTATGCATATATAGCATAGACGTGCGTATGCCAAAACTCCGCTGTTTCGAGGCAGACCATTACAACAACAACATTTTCGAGGTTCCGTTGCATCTCGGTGACGCTGCTTAACCTCTAATTTGCGCGGTGAAAACAAAACGGGTTCCTATATACCGAAGCGGTCAGACATTTTCCCCTTATTAATTCTTTTCGCGTGAGAAAATAAAGATTTCTAACACGGAAAATTCGGTTCAGCATCAAAATGAGCCGCCAAGTGACGTGGACTTTTACAGAGCCAAGGCCCAATCCCTTTTGCGGCAATTGAGCTCGATGAATTATTACATAAATCCGGAGACTGTAGATCAGTTTGATGAAGCTGATTTACTGGCGCGACTGGAGTGGATTAATTCATTAAATTTGGCTATTGATTCCGCACAGACTTCGCTGGAAAAATTGGACTTTTCAGAGATAGCAAGCGACCATCGGATCGAAGGCGAAGATAAATCGAGGTTTAGCGGCGCTTCGCAAATCTCAATTGCCGGCTGCAACTGCTGCAAATTCAACATCCATCGACATTATTAATCATCCGGGTCTTTCTTTCCGATCTAGGAAGCCTCGATTGCCAATTCTGGAGATAGCTCGGTTCCATGGATCCTATTCCGATTGGCCGGATTTTATTGTGACGTTCAGCACGGTCATCGGAAATGATGAAGAGCTAAGTGATATTGACAAATTACAATATCTAAGGTCAAGTTTAGGCGGTGTGGCTCTAGAGACCATACGTTCGCTTGAGCCCTCGAATGCCAATTATAAAAAGGCTTTGGATTTACTTACAAATCGATTCGATAATAAAGTTCTACATTTTCAGGCACACGTACAGGCAATATTTGGGTTAAAAGGTGTCGGGAAGGGATCAGCCAAGGGTCTTCGGGAGTTAAGCGATTGCATGACTTCGCATCTGCGAGCAATCCGTACCCTGGCCACTACGCAACAAATCTTAGACGGATTGCGGATTCACATCGTCGCACGGAAGCTCGATCAAAAGACGCGGGAAAAATGGGAAGAGGATTTGTCCATCAACAACCTAGCTTGCTTCTTGCAAAGGAGGTGTAGGATTATGGAAAATTCGGATCAAGCCTTGGTAACGCAAACACCAAGCCGGCAGGTGGGAAAAGCCCCGCATGGGTATAGCTTCATTGCTTCAGTTGGTAGCTCAAATCTTCCCCTATGTACGTTTTGTGATGCGAGGGATCATTATTTGCCAAAATGCTCTCGATTTCTAAATTTGAGCCCGAATCTTCGATTTAGAGAAGCAAAGAAGTTGCACTTGTGCCTCAACTGTTTGCGCAAGGGGCATAGTTTGCAGCAATGCAAGTCAACGCACTGCAGATACTGTCGTATAAGGCACCACTCATTGATGCATTTTAATCAGGACCCATCTGTACCATCCACCGCCTCATCTCTATCATCCGATCCATTTCCCAACCCTCAGTCATCAACATCATTTTCATCAGCATTAGCATCATCACATTCATCATCGCATTCATCATCCCAACCTAATCACCGTTCATCGAACCCTCCACCAAGCCCCACAGATATTTTGCCTGTTGATTACGTGTTGCTTCCAACCGCGATCATTTATGTGAGTATTAAGGTTGGAGAATTTATGCCATGCCGAGCCATCCTAGACTCGGCATCTCAGATAAATTTCATAACTTCTCGCCTAGCGAATGAGCTCAATTTAAATCATCGGAAGTCGCATACCCTAGTCTCTGGGATTGGGAAATCCTCTCTGAATTCCGATACGGCAGTCGACATTGTAGCGCAATCCCAGGATGCAAGCTATCGTGCCTCATTCTCCACGGTTGTGACTGATAGTATTACTGAGTATCAGCCCCATTTCGATATAAACGCTGTATCATGGAAAATTCCGGAAAATATATCGCTCGCTGATCCTCACTTCAATCAATCATATCGAATAGATCTTATAATTGGTGCTGGACTCTTCTTTAAAATAATGGCTACGGGACAAATTCATTTGGGTAGCGCGTTGCCAACCCTTCAGAACAGTAAACTTGGTTGGATCGTGTCTGGAGGGCTGCCGAGTGCGTCAACTCCTCAGTCTGTCTCAGCTGCCGTCGTCAGACTGGCACACTTGCTGCCGTAGGAAAGCCAGCTGCCTTCTTGAAAAGTTGTTGGCCAATTGGAGGCCACAAAATCGCCAAGCTAGCCGTTCTGCCCCACGATGCCGATGAAGTTGGAACAGTACCTCTTCCAACGGGGGGAGTATGTTCAGAGCAGACCGCTAGCGCCTAATCATGCGCGCATGGGTGTATGGCTGCACCTGCTGCGCTCTTAGCTCTTCTCTTTGTTTATCTATTTCTCTCTCTCTTCTTCTTATGTCGCCTTATCTATGCTAAGCAACTTTTTAAGATTATATATGTTGAATTCAATAAGTCGGTCGTTAGTTGCAGCTTCGACCAGAGAAGTGAAAACGAAAATATACACAGCGTTTAATCAACCTAATTCGAGCGTTAATTATTGCTAAAGGGTAGCAAATTCGTTGTCTTCCCCATAAACAAATATGTTATTTTTTCTCACCAACTACGTTTTTTGCACTTATATTTTTTTACACACTTTTGAGGCTGACTACCTTCACTTTCACTCAGTCATCGACCTTCCATTCAACTCATCCTTAAAAAAACCTAACCGCTTCTTGTGTCTCTGCACAAAATTATACTGCCTAGCCAATTAATCTGAATACTCAGAGGTATAAAATTTTGACTCAACATCATCCCTAATGTCTGCATAGAAATTATTTATTTTTTTTGAGTAAATAAGTTAATCAGTGTCTATATAATATAGTTACAGTGCATCACTAAATTTGGGTTTCATATACGAATAATGAAAATCCTAGATTTTCCATATTGATAATTCTAAAATTAGGAAACCTAAGTATAGCGGCATATTACAAACATTTCGTAGGTTATTCAACTGAATTGCATTCGTTTTGTCTGTAAATTATGTTGCGCTATGACAATTATAACGGCTTATAAGGTCTTATGCACAGAGTCGTGGACGGGCCATAAATCGAAAAATCGACTTTAAAATAATTAGTCAAAATGTAAAGAATTTGTCTCAAAAATTGTCTAAAAATAGAATGCAAAGTGTGAACAGGTCTTCAATTTTGCTGCTGCAGCTGCGTTTAGTGAGCTTTTCGTGAAAACAAAAGTGAAGTTCAAAGTGGTCGGCCGTTCGCTAAACTTAAAAAATATCCATGGTACTATCTTCCAGCGACAGTCCAAAAAATTTTAATACACGGTGCCCAGGTAATAGAAAATGCGTTGCTGTCAATTGGAGAACTCTCAGAGGAAGCTGCGGAGTCCAACAATAAAGAACTTAAGAAATGCCGGCTTCAACATACTCGGAAGATGTCTCGCATATTGACAAATAAGGATTTAATGAATATACTTCTTTTACGTTCTGACCGCTTTATAACTGGTCAAAAAAACTGCCAAAGAGAGATAAGTCCAAATTTTTATTATCAACATTTGACTTGTTAGAAGATCTTTATTAAAATTTTTCATTTAAATTTTGACATTAGTTTTATTAATTGAAATCAATGGTTTATTATTATATATGATTCCAAGAACTAAAGAACCTCATTTGTTTGTATATCGTAGTTTTTAGAAAGGAACGATGGGGCGGAAGGGGGAGGGGAGGGATATGGCTTGGGTATAAGGGAGGAGTTACCCTTTCACACACATCAAATGTGCCAAAATAAAATTTAAACAATTCAACTCTACTGAAAGTATTTTTGCGCACAATCGCCAAATCAGCCTTACTACGGTGCTATGTGAGCTATAGAAAATAATCGTCCGATGTATATATATATAAATATATATTTTTAGATTTTTGGGAAAATTTTCAAAACGATATCTCAACAGGAAATATTTATGGTCGCGGCTCCATACAAGCCCATCCACAGTGCAATGGGTGAAGCTTCCCATTCAGTAATTAAGGGCACATAAACACGCTTATTAAAAAGTCGTTCTCAAAAGTATTTTTATCCCTGCTTCTATGCTCTGTATTAATGCCAAAATATTTTTTTAACCAAGGCTTTTGCTTCAATTGGATGATTGATGGCATATTTTTCAGGGTCAAGCCATTCTTCATGCACTGTAGCATGGTCTTAGAATGAATTATATAATTTTCCTTATATTATTTTCCTTATGGCTTGCCTTAGTATATCTATGACTACATTGTACTAAAGCCCCTCGGATTCCACATTGTATATATCTGATCATATCAATATTTGTAAGCAATTCGAGGGTTAGTTGTATACTTTTTAGCATAGCATCCCAAGACAAACCTGGGATATTGAAATAATGAGCAGGGTCGAGTTAATGGATTTCCAAACAAATACCTCTAAAATTTTCAAAAATATGGAACATCAGTTTTTAAGTAAACTTATAGATAGTGATTGACACTTGAAATGACTCCAACTTTACATGCATGCAGATAATCAACCTCAGAACAGTGTGATTCTGTTAAACTGCTATAAAACTTTTCGCGAGGTGGGAGAGAAGATTGTTCAAGTTTTTTAAATAAGTCTAAGTACTTGTAGAGGAAACCACCTTTTCTACGAAGAAGGGAAATATCTTCACTTTGTGGGTTTTAAAAACATTCAACTGCTCGTCATTTAAATTGTTTGCAAGAGAATATGGACTAAATGACATGAATCTGATTAAAACTAAAAATCTAATTTCTAGGGTATTATCTCCTTTAGGAACATATTTTGAAATTGATATATGTAATTCCTTGTTCAGGAATTACCTTAATTTCGCCCTCTGTTTCCCCGAGCTCTTTCACAAAAAAATGAGCATCGTACTTCGAGAAATTGTCTAAAAAGACGGGGATGAAATTTCGTGTTTTGAATTTGAGGTTGGCCTCGTTATGACCTACACCTCGAAATCTACCTGTAAAATGACAGTTATCCCTCACTCTGTAATTTCCTAATTCACCCTTGCATATGTGACAATTAAGAGCCTCATTAAATTTAGCATTATCTTGAAGAGTCAAATGTAATGACACTATATTAAACATATGTCATTTACGTACTACAAATCTGATTTTAAATTTTGTATTAAAGTGCGACTTACATTCGCACCTATCTTTTAAACTAACTTATCTAACCTATAATCAAATGCACACTTTATATAGTATGCAAATGAAACTGGTATACGCTTATTAATAATTTGTGATTTCTCACTTACTAATATACTCATCGGCTCCAGTATGCATTTGAAGTTGGCATACACGATAAATGGGACCTCAAGCTGGTGGTCCCTCCGTAACCATTGAGCATGCTTTTCAGCCCTTTCATCGCTCGATGAATAGCTTAAACATTTGTTTCGGAAGAAGCGTACTACCCACTGCTTCCTCATCTGAGAGGAGAGTGGGGTATAAAATAAAATTAAAACTTTAATTAGTAAATAAATTTTAAAATTTGGTTTAAGTTATTTTAATTTATTACTTTTTTTTATTCAAATTTTTTTTTCCTTGACATATTTTTTACCCATTTGAAACAATACTTACATTTTTTGTAAATTTATTACTTCATTTCTTTTTTCAAGATTTTTTGGCAGTACCACGTGTCTGAATCCCTGAATTGCATCGCATTTAAACATTTAGTTCAACTCTGATTATGCAGGTTAAAGTCCTGGAACTCACTCTTTTTTTGCTTAAATTTCCTCTTTCTGGAAATTAAAGTATTCCATCAAATTGGATGCTGATGTAATAATAGTCATTTTACTTTGAAATGACTTCGAGTCTCATGCTCTGTTATTAGCATATATTCTCCAAACAATTCAAAATTGATTTTCGAACAAAGGTGGGAGGTCATCAACCGTTCAATATGAGGGATCAATGCAAGGGCTGCGTCACAAAGGAATTCATTTGGATATCTGACTGCAGCCCCCTCATTAATGCTTCCATCCACAGGTCGGTTTGCGAAAAACTTATGGGCTTCTATATGGATGTGGTGTTTCCATTCCCCACCCACAGGTAGATCTTCTCGACAGTATTCACAGTAGATTCCATTGTTGAAGTTGATGGCGTTGATGGCGTTGATGGCGTTGTTGTCGTTGATGCCGTTGTTTGCGTTTTTGGTGTTGGAAGGATTCATGATGATGCTGCGTTTGATGTTTTTGATTGTGGTGATGATATTGTTGATGATTGATGATCGTTGATGATTTGGTTTTCACGTTGATTGATTTTTTGTATGTTTTTTTAATAGCCTAATATTTTGAAGATTAATATATATTTTGTTTTAAAATGTTTGATTTTTTTTTATAAATGTTCCACATTCCCTTGTAATCTTTGTAATTGTTTAAATTTTTTGTTTTTGTAAAGATTGAAATAAAAACGAAGGCGAAGATGGCGTGGTGGCTTGAAGTACAAAGTGAAAGTGAATCCTTGGACGCTTGGATTCAGAGTTTAGACCCTATAGGCTCATTCACCTGATTTTGCCCTTTCTACTCGTATAAGTAAAGTATAAGGGATAATTTTGTGTGTGTGTCTCTTCATTCTTGGGTCAGTGTTCTGGGTCAGTCATTATTATCAGCAAAATTGGTTCATGAGTAAACCTTTTTCCACACCACTCCACCCTTATGTCAATGTAGACTTTTCTAAGTTGAAACCCTGAGTTTGTGACCTTTTCACTTTTCATCCTTTTTTGGCGTGTGATTCGATTGTGGAAAGATGATTGATCACGGATTGAACTCGTTTCGATATCGCTCCGTCGCATTCGCACTCGTAGCCGTATCGACTGCGTCTTCGTGGCGATAGCGCTTCCACACACGTTTCTCACGTGTCCTCACACCATTCAATCAGTGACCCTAATTAATTTTTGTTACCCTACCCTTTTAAGGGGTGACAGGTATCAGATAACCCTAATTTATGACCCTAATTAGCTATAAAGAGATCAACGCTGTCCCGGTTGTTTGGAATTAAGAGATCTTTACCGATCATCAGCCACTAACCTTTGCTGTCTCTGAAAAAAACCCTTATGCAAAGCTAAAGCGCAGGAATGGCATTATTGACGATCATGGCGCAAAACCGGGTTATACACCAGGCAGAAAAAATAATTATAATTTATTATTATTATTTATTATTATTAATTATAACTCCCAGTCCGGAAAATCTGCTAAAAACGTTACAGGAGGTTGTAAGCGCCAAAGTAGTGAACGCAATGCACTGCTGCTTACCAACCTTAGCATTTGTCCAACACTACTTAAGTCGCTAATTTAATTAATAACTCGGGTAATTGAAGTAATATTTTAATGAAAACTTGAACTTAGATGTATTGATGTATTTTTGACATATTCTAAAAATATGAATGTGTTACCTTAAGTATATCTCATACTGTTCATATAAAATAAATAGTCAATTTTTCTATTTTTATAGTCTTTCCAAAATTATATTTACAAACATTTTAAATCAAATTAAAAATTATATAATAATAAAAAAAAATATATATATATATATACCTATAACATTCATTGTTTCAAGGCTACTCAGAATCTGACATGTCGGAGTCAACCAAGGAATTGTTATCAAAAGCTAGCAACCTAATAACATCTTCATCTAAATGGACTGGCCTTTTGGGTAACCGCGATGATTTAGATAATGATGTTATAAATGGATCCGATGAAATAAATAACCCATTCATAACATCTTCCATCGTATTTTCTCTTTTGTCCTTACGAGACTGTTTCAGCCGTATTCTTCGGAAATCTTTATTTCTGGCTTCAAGAGCCTCTTCAGACATTAATCCAATAGGCAGTTTATGACGTCTGCACCTTGAATTAAAATTTTGTGAATTGACGCGGGCATGTAATACCATGGGTATAGTTTAACAAACATTTCAGCCGTTTCCATAGCATTAATTTGATAGAAATATTAGAAGTATCTAGTATAAGTGTTTTTCAAAATTCCGAAATACTCAATTTTCTTATTTAGTTTCCTTATCCTAAACTTTTATGTAATATGATAACGGTCTATCCGGTCCAGGACCACAACCAGATCCGGGACTTCGAAAACGGAAACCTAGTCGCTCAGTGCCCAATCCGAATCCTCACCATTGAGTATTGCAAGACGACGGTCGGCGCCACCTTCTGCAAGCAGCTCCAAAATGGCACGTGCGCCCAACATATAGTTTTCGGAACTATTGGGCACTGCTCCACACTCCCTAGTCACCTGGATCCAGTTACCAACATGACCATTACCGACGACCAAGGGCGGAATCTACCTGGTAACCTACTCTGACAGGGTGGGCCTCAACGAAACTTGGTTCGTAAACCAGCTGGGAAGTTCGATGAAAAACCCCGCTGTCAGCCATGACTGTGGTCAACATCACTACACACCAAAACCGGGAAAGTCTCAGTTTCCTTCACGAGCTGAGTCTAAGAAACCTCCATCAAATCGGGATCCTTAGAGAAAAACATACGTTGGGTTCCGCCCTCAGCTACTCCCTTGCCATACTTGCCTTCATTTTGCTGTGCTCTATCGTATGGCTCGGTTATCACCATCTGAGGATCAGAGGTCAAACTTAACCAGAAACCAACGGCGATGTAGAACGAGCGGGTAACCGGGACGGCGAGCACTTGAAGTTAACACATTCATTTTCTACGGACAAAAACTGTCGAGTTGCAGGCCATATCTGGTGGCCAACACCCGCAGTAAAGAAGCTGCCGACTCTACACTCTTGGGGCAATCTGCCGGAGCCCGGCCAGAACACTCGGTCAACAAATGATCGCTACTGGCCGGATATCAAATGCTGACCCAGCACTTTGGCGGCGGCGCTGCGTTCAGGCAGAAGCCTCGAGCTACAGCCGGATTAGACCCTTAAGTTAGCTGTACTTAAATAAACATATTAAATATTACCTTTATAATAACCTTTACCTTATCCTTTAGCCTGTTAAGGTCAAGGTTATTATAAAGGTAATAATTATTTGATAAATGAAAGTTGTTAACGTCAGGAGGCCCTTCGCGGCGGTCGCGACGCCGCCTCTGTCCACCGAGCTTCCAAAGCTTTGCCGCTCTTGCACTTCCGCAAATCGGCCCTTCGGGCACTGCTCATCGGGCTAGTCTAAACGCGCTCCCGCGCTCCACTCTTCGATGTTCGCAAATGCCCGCTCCCGAGTTCCCGAGCTTCGCTCGCTGCCAAGCGATCTGAGGGACGGCTAGCTCGCGCTCCAATTCGCGGGCCCGCTCTCGCACTGTTAAGCTTAGTTTATCGGTCGGGAGCGCAGCCCTTATTTTTAAGCTAGTTAGTTCCATGTATGATACTTAATAAAGCTGAAGCAATTATTCGAGCTCCACGACGCCCCCGACTTATGATTTTAACCACTACGGGTTATATATATTTTGACTGCGTCGCGGGAGCTATTTTCCCGTACAGGATCTGTAGTGGCAGGATCGCCCCCCTCCGATCATTTGGTGGATGGACAAGGGAAAACGGCGAGAAGTCTGGCGGCGCACACAAAACGGACACGGAGGGAAACTTTTCTCGATTGGAGACGCAGAGAAATATGAAATTCCCAACTGCCGTTGTTAGTTATATTAATATAACTAAACCCCAATATAATTAATCTATATCTATACTATTATATAAAGAGGAAAGGTTTGTTTGTTTGTTTGTTTGTATGAATTGAATAGGCTCCGAAAGTACTTGGCAGATTTGAAAAATTCTTTCACTGTTGGAAAGCTACATCATTCCTGAGTGACATAGGCTAAATTTCATTAAAAAAAAAAATAGGCATCCTTACTAAAATTACGATAACGTAATCCAAGGTGTTAAAAAATATCAAAAAACTACCTTACATCTACAGCCCTCTACAGGCAGCCAGCTGAATCAAAGCATTTCCTGTCAAACATTCAAAACATATTGAAATAAGGAATTGGAGATACAAATTTTATTTTTTTGTTAAGGTTCAGTAAGAATTGAAGTCATGCCACCCAAGAAGTCGAGTTTGGGTCGTCGTACTCGCAATACAGAAGCAAACAGACGTAAGATTACGAATATGACTGACGAAGAACGGGCCTCCATCCGAGAGACTGAGCGGCTGAGAGCAATGCAGATGCACAACGAGGAATCAGCAGAAAGACGAGCAGATAGGCTTGAGAGAAAACGATTAAGAGTTAGACAGTCCCGTTCTGCAGCAATCGATTTGATTCACTCTCAAAATAATGAACGCGACAGGGCAAGGGTAGCTGAAGCGCGTTTACAGCTTGCAGAAGATCAGATATAATCCAACTATTGATTACAGCTCGAATCGAATGTCGTTATTGGCCGGATGCATCAGGTCTGCATATACTGTCAGGCCTCTTAGATTGAATCAGACGAAACTTCGGTCCGAGGAATATATCCATTTGCGGGATGCTGTGATGAATGCTGCAACTCTCTTGAAGGATGGCAAAACTGCTCATTCTACTTTTAAACTTCCACTATCCGTCAATCTTGAACAACAATCTACATGTTCCATCCGCAAAAATGGACCTATTGGTAAATTACTACAAGACGCCTCATTGATTATGTGGGACGAATGCACGATGAGCCATAGAGCACATATAGAGGCCGTGAACAGAACCTTACAGGATCTAAGGAACTCCTCTGCAGTCATGGGCGGGATTACTTTTGTATTTGCTGGAGATTTTCGACAGACTCTCCCCGTTATTAAAAGAGGCACGCGAGCAGATATCATCAAGGCATGCTTGAAATCGTCTCCCATATGGACTACGATTGAAACATTAAAATTAAGGACAAATATGAGAGCTCATCTTCATGGAATCACTGACAGCGATTTCCCACAGCAACTGCTAAAACTTGGGGAAGGAATTTTTCCAACTCCAAATTTAAGCGGTCATTGTGAATTCTTCTGGATGAGTCTCTAGGCCAAATACTCCATAATTTGGAAAATTTAATAGATTCTGTATACCCTGATATCGAGAATTTGCACGAAAGAGACTTCCATTGGCTGTGTTCTCGGGCTATAGTATCACCTAAGAATGATACTGTCAATGAAATAAATAATCTGATTGTTCAAAAAGTCCCCGGCGAAACAAAAACATACAATTCGATCGACACTGTAACGAATATTGAAGATGCAGTCCATTATCCACAGGAATTTTTAAATTCGTTGAACCCTTCTGGACTGCCACCCCATGAATTGACGTAAAAAATCGGAATCCCAATCATGCTTTTAAGAAATTTAAACCCTCCGAGCATGTGTAATGGGACGAGGCTGCTTATTAAGGAGTTAAAGGACAATTTAATAGTAGCAACTATTATCACTGGCCCAGCAAGTGGTCAACTAACTCATATACCGAGGATACCGATGATCCCAACTGATCTGCCAATCCCATTTAAACGGCTTCAATTTCCGGTAAAAACATCTTTCGCATTAAGAATTAACAAGTCCCAAGGCCAAACCTTCGAATTAGTAGGGATCGATCTGCGAAAGAAATGTTTTACTCATGGTCTGTATGTTGGTCTATCGTGAGTCGGAGCCCCTGAAAATCAATTTATTTTGGTGCCACAAAATAAAAGAACATGAAATATTGTTAACAGAGAAGCTCTAACAAAATAAATGTATTTTCTTTAAGGGTTATGACCTCAATAATTGAAAAAAAAGGATGAATATGTGTAATATTATTATTATTATTATGAATGTGTTAAAATTGACAAATCTAAATGTAATGTTTAATGCCCGTGCGAAGCCGGGACGGGCCGCTAGTTTATATATAAAAACAAATCAATGTATTGATGAAAGCTTGGTACTCGCAGTACTGGCCATCGAGTTTTGGCAGCAATAGGCTGTAGCTGGACTGCAGATGTATGACCAAAATTGACCATTAATTCATTAATGCTAGTGCTGTTTTCGATTATTTTTTAAGTTGTTTCTGAAAACAGACACAGATGAATAACTTCCTTCTTTCGAGTTGAGCATCGCTCTGTGACCCAGTTGGATGATTTCGGTAAAGCGAGTTTAAAGTATGATCCTGCGGGGATGTGTTAATAACTTCCCGTTCACTTCGCGTGTGCATGCAGCTATTCTGATCTATGTTTATAATTGTTTTTATTTCCCAATTTATTTGTGCTGCTAGTGCTAGCTTTTGCATATTTTGGATTCCTTTTTGTGCCTTCTTCGTTTAGCTTTTGTTTGCGCCGTCGCAACAGTTAATCGTTTTTTCTTTTTATCTCCCACGCTCTCCCACTGTCGCTTTCGCTGTGCCGCTGCACTTCTTACCTATTCTGATCTCCCACGCTCTCCTGCTCTCTCACTCTCGCTGTGACTTTTTACTTCTTATCTTCATAGCTCTGTTGTTTTTTTTTTCCTATTTTTTTTCGAGTACAAGTTGTAGTGTACCTCGTGTTGTAAGGGTTGTTCCCAGTCGGTCTTCTTATAGAGGGTGTTGTTTACTATTAAGAGAGGACCTTGTACTTCCTTCGCTAGGGATGCGCACTCTTGCTATGCTCGGGTCTAGCTCGCCGTGGTCGGGGTTCTTCCTAGCGTGGAAAGTACGACACGCTACTTCATTTAATTAGTGCGTCTTACACAACAAAAACCTACTCGAAAAGAATCGATAAAGGAAAGGATGGATCAAGGTGATACTTTAGTTTCACGCCGACTCGTGTGTATAGTTGAGCAAAGAGATTCGGACGAATATCGGGAATTTAGATGGTAATTATTCCCGAAAGTCTTTACCCTCCCTACCGTGACAATGGTACGTGTAATTTGGTATTGTCCCTTGGCCGAGCCTCAATTTCTCTACCACATATTTAACTGAGTGTTCGACATAAGTACTCGACAAACCGTTATGACCTTTTTATTCAAAATTCATATTCTTCAACTTCAATTTCATTTACTAATCCATTTACCTAAATTTAGTTGCTTCATTTACAATCTATTTAATTTAACCTATCGTCCATTATCCCTAACTATGGCCTAAATTCTACATCTAATCATAATCATTAACAATATAAGTATTTACTATTAATTAAGGCATGATTATTATTTAAGCTTAATTTTACAAGGTTTTACTTAGATTTTACCGCAAAATATAGGTTCAAAATAGGGACAGTAGAGCGGCATTTTACATAGATTGATATTAGGTAATTGTTGTTGTTATTTATTACTCACGACCTTTTATTTCATCACTCCTTGATACGCTGTAAAGTTGGGCCCAAGTTCACGTTGGTGTTGAGAGCTGCTGGTCAAAAAATGTAAATAACCCTAATCGTCTACGTGAATGCCACACTCATGTCCATCTGCGGGGTATTTGCTTATTAATAAGTTGCCAAAATAATCAAATAAAATAAACAAAATCAGAATCAAAACAAAAACATTGCTGCACGCAGCGTATACTGCGCCCTGAGATGTGCAGAACCACTAAACTGGGTCTTCGGCCAGATGGGGGGGTTTTTCCGCCGCCTCGCGGTGATAATGGTCAAGTGGTGAGGCGATGCATCCGATCTACGTCGAATCTCTCACATGGCTTGTTCGTGGAGCACTCATCTGCCATGCGGCAGGTTGCGTAACCGGGCGGCTGGAGGTTAAGTCTCCTTTTGGCCGCTGTCTATGGATCGTAGGACCCAAAAAAAATGAGCCGAAAATTGTCGCTTTGTTGCGGAATTGGCTCGAATAAAATGTTCGCGAGCAGAGAAGGTGCTGTCGCCGGGGACTCTGCCACCGATACGCCTTCGAAGCTGAGCCCTACGAAAATCTGTATTATTATTGGGACTCACAACATGGCACTTTTTTACCTTCTATTCTCGCACAAATTCACACAAAAAACTGCCTTTGATAATCACGGCTTTTCTCAATATAACAATTTAAATGATAGTAACTTTGAGATACGTGTGGTCTCCAATTAATATTTGGACGACGTCTTATAAACACAAGCGTTCGTCAAGAGAGATAAGAGAGTATTGATTTGGGCTTTGGGAAGCTGCAAGCAAGTAAGCTGCAGTTTGGGAGCTTGCCTTATCTAACTGTGCAATCATACGATCTTAATCTAATGTGATTGGTCTTCAAACGCTTCTTGAGCTATTATTGATTTATTGATAGTGAAAAAGCTCTTATCAATTGAGTGCGAGGGTGGGTTGAATAGTTCTGAATTGCTTAAGGCTCTGCTGGACACTACACCCACAGATAAGGGTGACAAGACTTTTCTAGGAAGCCTTATCTGAACATACCTGTTGTTTTCTGCTCTGTATATCCTTTAAATGAAATACTCCTAATTTCTTTCCTTTCTCACCTTCTAGTTAATAATAATAAGAACTGCGTTTCTTATGAACTTTGGCTGGAAGAAATACTGGAGCCAATTTACTACTGAATTTTTTTATGGTATTACTTTGCGTAAAATTTCTAGCGTAAACTAAGTCGCCGTTTTTAAATTCTATCTGCCGAGTACGTAAATTGTATCTATTAGCGTTTTCTTCATGTGACCTGTTTATGTTTAATTTGGCTTGTCGTCTCTGTAATTGTAAGATATCTGGTTTTTGTAGCCGAGTGTCGTCAGTTAATAAATTCAAACTGCGCAAGAGGCTATAATCCTTGCCGTTGAGAATCATATGCTGACCAAATGTCAAGAAGTAGGGTGATGAACCTGTGCTTCGATGTAAAGATGCTCTTAGAGAGCCGCTTATAGCGTCTAAATTGTCATCCCAATTGGTGTGATCATTCCCTATATAAGCTCTAATCGCGGCTTATACTGATCTGTTAAGTCTTTCACTCGCGTTAGCCTGTGGAGAATAGATTGCTGTAAGTTTTTGTTGTACTCCGAAACTGGTTAGGAAAGCTTGAAAATAGCTTGACTTAAATTGACTACCGTTATCAGAAAGTATAACTTCTGGTACGCCGAATGTATAAAATATAGCCCCCCTCAAATAGTCGCAGATTTTAGGAGCTGTAAACTTTCTAAGTGGACACAAGAAATGGAAACGCGTGTTATGATCGACTACGATAAGCAATCCTATATTTCCTTTCCTTGTTCGAGGATATGGCCCTAATAGGTCGATATATAACTTTTGAAATGGTCTGTCTGAGGTCAAAGGTTTACCCATTGGAGGTTTTAGAATCGTGTTTGGGCTTTTCGTTGTACGACAAATGACACAATCAGATATATAGTTGCGTATTTGCGTCACCATACATGGCCAAAATAAATATCTTTTCAGCTTTTCTACCGCTTTACTCATGCCACAATGAGCTGAATTTGTAGAATCATGAGCTTGGTACAAAATGTCGGGAACTAAAGCTGAAGGTATCCAAAGTTTCCATGGATTTTCTCCATCTAAGTCTTCAGATGCAAATGTAGTTCTCTTATAGATGTATCCGTCTCTGACTTGAAGATCGGGAAACTTGGACTGATTGTTAGATACTTTCGCTATCAAGTCTAGGTATTCCGCGGATTTGAAATGTGGAGAATCTAAGTCAACTATCGGACCACTTTGGCAAAATTCATCAATAGCCGTTTCATTCTGTCGCGATAAAGCGTCTGCCACGACATTCTGCGAGCCGCTGCGATGCTTAATAGTGAACGTAAATGTTCTCAACTTCATAGACCATCGAGCTAATCTTCCTGATAAGTCCTTCTGTCGTATCAACCACTGCAGAGCTGCATGATCGGTTATAACTAAGAAATCTTGACCCTCGATATATGCACGGAATTTCTTAATTCCTTTTATTACGGCAATACATACTAATTCAGATACGGAATAATTACGTTGCGCTTTGGTCAACTTTTCGGACATATATGAGACTGGAAGTTCTACTCCGTCTCTCTCCTGAGCCAGTACGCAACCAATTCCAAAAGAGCTGGCGTCGCACAACAAAATAAATTGTTTGGAAAAATCAGGGGTTATAAGAATAGGTGAATTAGTAAGGCATGATTTCAGGGTTTCAAATGCGGTCTGTGCCTTGTCATCCCATCTTAGTGAATCCTTCTTTTTAAGGAGTTCCGTCAAAGGAAAACTGAGGGTAGCAAAGTTTTCTACGAATCGTCTATACCATCCTGCTAAGCCTAGGAATCGTCGCAATTGCTTGACCGAAGCTGGCCGTGGAAATTCTGCTATCGCTTTAACTTTATCTGGGTTTGTTCTTATATGTCCGTTTCCAATTATAAAGCCGAGGTTTATGATCTCTCTCATACAAAATTTTGATTTGCCGACGTTGATAGTGAGATTGGCCTTACGCAAGCATAAAGCTATCTCTTGAAGTAAAAGCATATGTGACTCGAAGTCTTCGGACAAAACTAATAAATCGTCCAAATAAACGAATACTTTGGTCCTGAGATGGGCTGGTAGAACTCTATCCATTAGACGGCAAAAAGTTTGGGCTGCATTGCAAAGACCAAAAGGCATCATTTTGTATTGATATAGCGGTCTATTTGGAATTGTAAACGCCGTGTATTGTCTAGAATTCTCATCAAGCGGTATCTGCCAGTAAGCATGCTTCATGTCAAGACCACTTATGAATTTAGCTGGAGGTAAACGACTTAATATGCCATCTATATGAGGTAATGGATATGCGTCTCGCTTTGTAACTTTATTTACTTCTCTCGAATCTAGGCACAAGCGATTTTTATCTCCCTTCTTTACTAACACACAGTTACTGCTCCAGGCGCTAGTTGATTCTTCGATAACATCTAAGGCTAGTATGTTATCTACTTCAGCGAACATCAGCATTTCAACTGCTGGTGAAAATGGCCAATGCCGCTGTTTAATAGGACTCGCATTCCCAATATCAATGCTATGTGTGGACAGACTGGTACGACCTAATCCTTCAGTAGCAAACGATGGAAATGTTTTAATAACTGTTTCAAGTCGAAGTTTTTCTCTTTCATTTAACTCATGATACTTTGGAGAATCATCATTATCATCTAAGTTACCGATGTCTAACTCTGAAATTACTGGGTTACTTGTAATTTTATTTATTAATCCAAACTTTTGCCAGAAGTCGATACCTAAGTATACTTCTTCTTTAAGGTCGGGTATTATAAATAATTCAAGAGTGTCTATCTTATCTCCATATTTAATAGAGGTAGTAAGTTTTGACACAACCTTACTTTTCGTTCCGTTTGCGGTTTTGATTACCCCAAAACATTTCTTTGCGTTTTTGTGTTTAAATAGGTTCTGAGCAGCTAGGCCTCCTAAACAACTAATAGATGCTCCAGAATCTAATAATGCTTTATAAATATGTCCTTCTATCGGAATATCCGTATATAGTCTTTGTTCAGAACTACGAACTATTGCCGAAACTAGTTTTTGTCGATCCTGACGAACTTTCTTCCAAAACTCTCTTAATCTTATAGTAGATCGTTTGGGTTTTAAAAGTGTCCCAATACTTTCTTTATTATTAAATATTTTCTTACGCTTATTTAAGTAATTTTGTATCCTTATGTGTAAAGGTGTGAATGAAAAATGAATCTCAGATTGACTTAATTTACTTGTCTCCTGCAATTCATTAGTTTTAATGGTTAAATTCGGATTTGCAACTTCTGGTTCTAAGGATGTATCTCCTTGTTGCTCTGAAAAACATCCTGCTGTCGGTTTCCCGGATTACACTTCTGACAAGTGGGCTTGTATTTTTCTTTAAGGCCGCAACCGTAGCACAATATCATTCGTTTAGCCATACAATCGTCAAATCTATGGCTTTGCTTGTCACAGTTCCAACAAGTTGGAATATTTCGACGCTGAATTTGATTTATTTCTTCATCTACTTCCTTTAACCCTGTCTCCTCGTTCTCGGTAGTTAACTATGCCACGTATGAGCGAAAAGGTTTTGGTTTGAATGTTTTAAGATTATTATAGAATTGTTCGTGCCTGCGTACTTCGTATCGGAGCTGTGCTCTATTTAGGATTTTAAGATGCAATAACTCGTGTTGTAGACTAGGCTTCGAGTTCCTAACTAACAATTCAACTAACTGTGCTTCGGAAACTCCGTTCTGAAGTCTATCTAGCAATCTTTCCATGTTTTCTTGAAAATCTTCAAAAGCTTCGTTTTCCCCTTGTTTGCGTTTGCGGATTGCTTCCCAAATGTCATAGTCTGTCTCAATATCTCCAAATCTATTCCTGAATTCGCCACAAAACGTATTCCAATCGAAATTGTAATTGTTTCGATGGAACTTCCAATACCAATCGCTTGCTTTTCCTGCGAACAAGAGGTATAAATGGTCACATAGAAGACCGAAATCATTACCTAGATTTTGTTTGGTAAGTGAACATATCCTGTAAAGAAATTCGTCCATTCGGATGCTTGTTTTGCTGCCGTCGAACTTCAAACCCCATTTTTGGATAATTCCTAATACTTTTTCTGGGCTTACAAAGGAGTTTGGATTGCTCCTGTTTATGCCTATTTCTTCTACATTGTTACCTGAATGATTTTGAGAATAACGGTTTTGATCAGAATTATTCCTACTACGATCTCCATTTGAGTGAATATTCTCGTGTGTGGAATTTGTGTGAGTGGTTTGTGGTAATTGTAAGTTGTCCAATTGAGTTTTAATGGATGACTCTATGGTCTTCCCTATGTAAGAGATGAGTTGCTCCATTAGCTGAGCCTGCTGTTGGCTAACAGTCAATTGTACATAATTCATCATTTCTGTCTGAGTATTAAAAGTCATACCGGAAGTTGTTGGTGGTTCTGATAATAGCCTATCCAAATTTCCTCTGTATGTGTTTCTGGTTGTCATTCCCCTTCTAGGAGGTGTACCTCGGACTCTGCCTAATCTGGTATTTCTTCTAGATGTATAATTATCATTATTGTCCTGATACTCGCTTACACTAGATGTGCCTGCTACTGCGGCATTTAATTCGGCGAATAGTGAATTATTGGAATATGATAAATTTGTTTCGTTGCAATCTGCATTGCAAGTGGGACATGTTTGTGTACTTTTTATGTGGTTAATAATACACTGCTTATGAAATGAATGTCTGCAAGGTGCTGTTGCAGATAAAATAGCTGGTGTAAATATTTCCTTACATATAGCGCAGCTGTTTTCGATGCCTTGTGGCATGTCAACTGCATTATCCGAACTATGCTTGGCTGCCATACTCTAGATATTAAATTATAATTAGTTTTGAATTTTGGTTTGTCTTTCTTTATGTCGATCCTCCTGTCAGAAAATCTCCGTTCAATCTATATTTACTAGTGATTGTATTTTGTCTATTGCCTCATGCTCTTAGTAACTAGACGATCGGACAAGATACCAACTTATTAAAGTTTCGGTATAGTGTGTTCCAAGAAGGTCGGATTGTGTACAAGGTTGAATTAAATGACATATGGTGATAAGCTTCTGTGGAATTGAAACAGCTGCCTTTGGTCGATCAATTCTCTTTCAAATTGAATCGCATATTCCTAAATTGCACTGTATCTTCCAATCGATGCTCTCAATCCAATATGTCAATTTATTGAATTTATTTCTATTGTTTCCCTAAGGTGGATGGTTAAATTAAGAGCTTCGTGTGCTAAAAGATTTACAATCTGATTGGCTTCACGTTTGGGCGCCAAAATGTGTAGTGTACCTCGTGTTGTAAGGGTTGTTCCCAGTCGGTCTTCTTATAGAGGGTGTTGTTTACTATTAAGAGAGGACCTTGTACTTCCTTCGCTAGGGATGCGCACTCTTGCTATGCTCGGGTCTAGCTCGCCGTGGTCGGGGTTCTTCCTAGCGTGGAAAGTACGACACGCTACTTCATTTAATTAGTGCGTCTTACACAACAAAAACCTACTCGAAAAGAATCGATAAAGGAAAGGATGGATCAAGGTGATACTTTAGTTTCACGCCGACTCGTGTATAGTTGAGCAAAGAGATTCGGACGAATATCGGGAATTTAGATGGTAATTATTCCCGAAAGTCTTTACCCTCCCTACCGTGACAATGGTACGTGTAATTTGGTATTGTCCCTTGGCCGAGCCTCAAAATCTCTACCACATATTTAACTGAGTGTTCGACATAAGTACTCGACAAACCGTTATGACCTTTTTATTCAAAATTCATATTCTTCAACTTCAATTTCATTTACTAATCCATTTACCTAAATTTAGTTGCTTCATTTGCAATCTATTTAATTTAACCTATCGTCCATTATCCCTAACTATGGCCTAAATTCTACATCTAAGCATAATCATTAACAATTTAAGTATTTACTATTAATTAAGGCATGATTATTATTTAAGCTTAATTTTACAAGGTTTTACTTAGATTTTACCGCAAAATATAGGTTCAAAATAGGGACAGTAGAGCGGCATTTTACATAGATTGATATTAGGTAATTGTTGTTGTTATTTATTACTCACGACCTTTTATTTTATCACTCCTTGATACGCTGTAAAGTTGGGCCCAAGTTCACGTTGGTGTTGAGAGCTGCTGGTCAAAAAATGTAAATAGCCCTAATCGTCTACGTGAATGCCACACTCATGTCCATCTGCGGGGTATTTGCTTATTAATAAGTTGCCAAAATAATCAAATTAAATAAACAAAATCAGAATCAAAACAAAAACATTGCTGCACGCAGCGTATACTGCGCGCTGAGTTGTGCAGAACCACTAAACTGGGTCTTCGGCCAGATGGGGGGGTTTTTCCGCCGCCTCGCGGTGATAATGGTCAAGTGGTGAGGCGATGCATCCGATCTACGTCGAATCTCTCACATGGCTTGTTCGTGGAGCACTCATCTGCCATGCGGCAGGTTGCGTAACCGGGCGGCTGGAGGTTAAGTCTCCTTTTGGCCGCTGTCTATGGATCGTAGGACCCAAAAAAAATGAGCCGAAAATTGTCGCTTTGTTGCGGAATTGGCTCGAATAAAATGTTCGCGAGCAGAGAAGGTGCTGTCGCCGGGGACTCTGCCACCGATACGCCTTCGAAGCTGAGCCCTACGAAAATCTGTATTATTATTGGGACTCACAACACGGCACTTTTTTACCTTCTATTCTCGCACAAATTCACACAAAAAACTGCCTTTGATAATCACGGCTTTTCTCAATATAACAATTTAAATGATAGTAACTTTGAGATACGTGTGGTCTCCAATTAATATTTGGACGACGTCTTATAAACACAAGCGTTCGTCAAGAGAGATAAGAGAGTATTGATTTGGGCTTTGGGAAGCTGCAAGCAAGTAAGCTGCAGTTTGGGAGCTTGCCTTATCTAACTGTGCAATCATACGATCTTAATCTAATGTGATTGGTCTTCAAACGCTTCTTTAGCTATTATTGATTTATTGATAGTGAAAAAGCTCTTATCAATTGAGTGCGAGGGTGGGTTGAATAGTTCTGCATTGCTTAAAGCTCTGCTGGACACTACAAAGTACAGTGGTAAGTCCTTATAATGTCCGTAAATATTGTCTGTTTCGCCAAAACCTGCAAAAAGGCTATTTCTGTAGGTGACTTTACAATCGGCTGCTGGCTGTGCGACAACGTCATACACGCCAAGTGAATTGGTATTGAAGCTCGAACGGTGGACGATGTAAAAAAAAAAACATCGGCCTGAGTTACTGCTGTAAAGCCTATCGCTATATAGAAATGGAAATGATGTCTTTCATGCGGCAAACCAAAAGCGGTTTTAAGGCGGCATTTTAACGAGTTTTCGTAAAACTCTTGATATGTTCTTGGCGCTGGACACCCAATTTAATAACCTTACGCTATTAAATGAGTCTCCTAGGCGCAAAAAAACTGCTATTGGTGGGCAGCCTGCAGACGGACCCCAACTACCTGCAACGGGCTCTCAGCAGCAGCCTCCCTCGGCACAGCCCTCGACCTCAGCATTAATTCCAAGAGTGCTGAGATCGAGCGCTAGAAAAGATTCGGTACCCGAATGTGCAGCGGGAGTGGCCGTACCGCCGGTGATTTCTGTCTTGTCCCCTGGCGGGTCGCAAATATTGACCCCTCAAAGTCCCGTGAATAACCATATATCTGCCTAGGGTGTAAGGCCCGGAATACCGGCCGACAATTGCTCGGCAGATAATCAATCTGCCTTGCCAAAAGCCCTTATAGCGGTTCTACCTACGAGCCATATTTTTGTATCGCGGCTCTCCCCTGATCAAACATCGGAAGATGTTCTCGCCTTTATACAAGGCAACACCAGAGCCGATAAATTAAAGATAAAGGTTGAAAAGTCTAAATTTTCTTACGCAAGTGATATTTCATGTTTAAAAATAAATATCACTAACTAGCTCTTTACCACTATTTGTTTTACCAACTTCTGGCCAGAGTACGTTGTTGTTAAGGAGTTCGAAGCGAAGGAAAAGAAAAAGCGGCTTGTAGGAATAACTTTTCCCAGACCTGAACATATCACTGCGCCTTCTACGTCTTACAGTCCCGACCCAAAAAACTAACCTACTCCCTAGGAATTTCCTATCAAAATGCAAGAGGCTATCACTATCAGTACCAACCAGAGTCAGTAAGGAAACCTAGGATTGCCGAAACATTCAGCTTTCCTATACCTCCCAGTGACTCCATCTGGTAGGCACCAAAGTGGCGAAGTCTGATGTGATTCAACGCTGGGCAGAAGCAGAGCAGATGTTCCGGTGCCTCTTTCTCTGTAGCTTGCGTGCAACTTCTACAGATTGTATTGTAGGGCAGTCCCATCTTCATTGCGTGCGATCCGATCACCCAATGTCCCGTGGTGACTGCCGTGATCCTGCTAATATCCCGTTTGCTATTGGATAGCAGTTCACTGGTTCGTTTTTTCTGGGCTTCTGGGCCTTCAGACAGGCAATCACCCTTCCATTGTATTCTGATAGCCTTTCGTTTGCATCTCAGATTGTTGTGATCACAGAAACTGGCTAAAGCCGGAGATTCTGAGCTCCGAAGTTTTTCCAGCTGTGTTCATAGTATATCGGCTAGATCGCTCTATCAGGCGCGGGGGTGGAGTTCTTATAGCTGTGGACTCCTCATTCTCGTCAGAATTATTAACCTTCGAGGACTGCAACGATGTTGAATTCCTTTGTGTGAAGCTATCTATCAAAAGAAGTCGGAACTTCCTATTTATTGGAATCACCTTTCCGCTGTTCAGATGGTTTGCAGTAAACTTTTGGATAGAGAAAAGTTGGTATTTGGTGCTCAAATAATTCCACCACCATACACCTACACAACATGACTTTATCGCTGGCTTGTACGACATTTCGCTGTCTCAAGTCAACCATGTGCGAAATTCCTTACAGCGCTTGCTCGATCTTTGCTTCGTCTCTGATCCTGCGAGAGCCAGTTTAGCAAGGGTGGCGCCTCTGACGCTGCCCGAAGATCCTTATCATCCAACTTTCGATGTGACTCTTGATATCGGGTGTAACGTACAGAATATTTCTGACCGTCCATCCAATAAAGTCCTATGTTTTCGCAAGACGGACTTTGAACGGCTGAATAATTTTATAAAGGAGTTCAATTGGTCCGATTTATTTATCTGTACTGACATGCCAGTTGCCGTGGATATTTTTGACAGTACTATGAATTCATATTTTACTGAATGTGTTCCGTTATATTATCCGCCAAGCTCGAATAAACCGCTGTGGTTTACAAAAGAGTTGAGCCGACTTAAAAATAAAAAAAACTAGACTGTATGCTAAATTTGAATTCACCGGTTCTAAATCTGCCCTTTCATCTTATTTATAAGCTCGGTTAAACTTTACCATGCTGACGCGCACTGTTATAAAAACTATTTAACTCGTTGTAGGTCCCAGTTCTCACAGGACCCAAAACAGTTTTATAATTTTTTTTAACACTAAACGTAAGCCTAAAACAAATCCTTTCTCCCTGTTAACCATTGTCTCCTCGTTAGAAAACTCGATTTAATGGGTTTTCCAAGTGATCTTCCTAATTGGATCTAAAGGTATCTGATTGGCAGGTCGCAGAAGGTTCTCTTTAAGAATACTTTATCCAATGTTTTAAGGGTTCTGGCGTCCCGCAAGGAAGTCATTTGGGACCCTTGTTGCTTACATTATTTATAAATGACCTGCCCAAAGTCTTGACTAACTCTAGAGTGCTTATGTGCGCGGATGACGTGAAGCTTTGCGTGCAATACAATGACGTTGCTTGCCAGTCGGATTTACAAACAGATCTCAATAGTTTTCAAACTTGGTGCCGTATAAATTTCTTAATGACATTCTCTCGTGTCGCTCCTAAGCTTACTAATTACACGCTGAACTGCTGCTCTTTGGAAAGAATTAATTCTGTTGATGATTTGGGTGTCCGCTTGGACCCAAAACTTGACTTTATTGATCATATTTCGTCTATGGTGAATAGAGCCAGGGGTGTGCTTGGATTTATTAAACGGTGGTCGAAGGAATTCAATGACCCCTATGTATCAAAATCCTTATATACTTCTTTAGTTCGTCATATCTTAGAATATGGATGCTGCGTTTGGGGCTTACAGTACAGCGTCCATAGCAAACGCATCGAGTCGGTTTAAAAAAAATTTTTTACTTTTCGCTCTACGCGGCTTAAATTGGGATGCAAACCTAAGATTGCCTTCCTACTCTAATAGACTCCTATTAATAAACTTTCCGTCCTTAGCCAATCGTAGAACGATGATAGGAATAACCTTTATTTTTAACCTTATCCATGGTGAAGTGACTTGTTGAGTCAGCTTAATTTCTACGTGCCATGTAGAACTACTAGATCCTTTATCCCAGTGGTGTTGAGCCATTGTAAAACCTCCTTTGAACTACATGAACCCTTTAAGTATTTTGTGCAAGTTATAATGATTTGTACACACTAATCTCGAACATAGATACCCTTCCCAAATTAAAATCTTGAATACTAACACACTTAGTAAACATGCAAGATAACAACCTGGCAGCACGCCGGTAGTCAATTTCCTCGTATTCTGCCCTATATTTTACATCGCGCCTACTAACACGTAATCCAAACAGGCATGTGCCTGGTGTCATACAGGCCATTTGAATGTACTGACCACAGTGCATCAACGTCCAGAGACGACGACAACGACTAGGATATTTGAGTTTGTCCACTTCAACGAAGTCTAGGGTATATTTTGGTCTTCAATGGTCGCGAACAGTGACTGAGACTATTGCATCAAAGCTGCCTTCAAAGGAATTTCTATAGAAGAAGTGTAATAAAACAAAATAAACAGAGCGGTGAGTAGCAGTGCGGTACATAAGAGAGCAAATGGATCGAAAGGGAGCAGTGAAATCTTAGATTTTCATCAATATTAGTCGTTATTTTAAAAGGTAAAGCGACAAAAATGTATAATCTCAATATATCCTGTATGAAATTAACCAACATAAACCGGTCATAAACCTACACTTGAAACAGTCTTAAACTAAATCTAGTGACTTTTCGGCTGAATGTCAAATAGATAGTTTGAAAGTAACTTTTGTTTATAAGAGCACGTGAATAATTAAAAAAAAATGGCAGCAACTGTGCTTTATACATTGATACGTTTTATAATACCATTTATATTAATTTTTGGTAAGTCGCTCCCTTTTCCTAAACGTTTAACATATATTTCAATTATTTAGTGTCACTGGTGCGACCGGTTGGAATATCTTTTTTATACCTTTTAATGTTTTTCATATCGCCTTGGGTTCTAAAAAAAGACCGTCATGCGCAGATTGCTTTTTTAAATGTATTTGTAATAGTTCTTTGTATTTTAAGTATAATGTTTCTTATTGGACATGTTTTAATTAATTTAACAAATTTATTTTTTATTGAAGCAAGCTCTAAAACATCTACTGATATTATTTTACGTCAATTTGGATTTCTTTACTTTAAAGGATTAAGGTAATATCAAATAATATCAATAATATCAAACTCTGTACGATAAAAAATAATTCATATTTTTAGCTTCGGTTCTATAGCGCACTGGATTCTGCCAGATATAATTGTGTTTCTAGTTACACTTGTCTCTTTAATTTGTTTTAAAATTTCCAATAAGAAGCAGAGAAAAAAAAATGTAGGGGATAAAAGTATTATCAAACCAAGTCAAGAACAAACTGGGACTTTAAAGTTATCGGATATGAATCGCTATTTGATTATTGTATATATTCGATCAGTTTTAAGGACATGTAAGTTTTAAACTTTAATTAAACATTAAATTTTGAACTTGGCTAATTTTTGTAATCCATAGCTCCTATTTTTACTCTTATTGTACTATACTTTGCTGCAACTTTAAGACCATCACTACCAGGAAGCTTATATTTTTTGATGTTTATCATAGCTGGCACATATTGGGCATTGTATCGTCAAGTTCACCGGTAATAGATATATGTCAGACTTATTTAAATTTTTATTTTATATTTGTTTTCCTTCAGGGGGATGTATTATCCATTAATATTTATGGTTGTGGCTCTCGTTATACATATAATTTTCATTTTTGTCTTTCAATTATCAATTTTACAAAAATCAATTAATATTTACTCAATATGGACAAGGTAAGTGTTTAAGTGTTTGAAATATATTTAATTACTGAATCATTATTTAAATAGAATAACGGGAATGGAAGTTTTACTTAGCCTTTATAAAGAAAATAGAAACGGGAAAATTCTTGAGTTTAACGATAAATTACATTTGGATTCTTATTTAAGCCCAATAGCTTTAATGCTGGCGTATTTTGTATCAATGCTCAGCCTATTAGGGCGTTCGCAATATGATCTAACATTTAACTCAATTCGTATGAATTTCGAGCCACAATCCCATGATTTGTCTTCTCACACTCAAAATATAAATAGGAGAAACGAGGAAATATATTCAGATGCCGTCCCATCAATGTTGGAACAAGTTTTTTACATGGTCTTTGATGTAACGTCTATAATCTATAAAAATAGCTATATACTGCTAAATATAATAATGATGGTAAATATGAAATATATTAATTAGAAATTCTCTTTTTATTTTTAAGTTACAATTTACTATTATGCGGAACCCAGTAAAGGGGGACTTTTACTCTGAAAAGTATAGAAATATAAATTTTGCATTGCTGGCTCTGTCAATCTCTGTAATCATTATACCCTTGCAGGGTGTTATAGTTTAAGTTAGAAGTTTGCGAAGCAGTGAAGGAGGCAGCTCCGACCATATAAAATATATATATTCTTGATCAGGATCAACAGCCAAGTCGATCTTGCTATGTCCGTCTCTCCGTCTGTCCCTTTCTAAGCAAACTAGACTCTCAGTTTTGAAGCTATCTGAATGAAACTTTGTTGTTAGTCTTCTATAACTAACCGTTCTCACGGATCGGACGACTATATCATATAGCTGTCATAGGAATGATCGAACATTTTTTCAAAAAAAAATATATATAGCTGATATAGGAAAGATCGAGAAATTAACACAATTAAGAATTATAACTGTTCACGTCAGAAGGCCCTTCGCGGCGGCCGCGGCGCCGCCTCTGTCCACCGAGCCTCCAAAGCTTTGGCCGCTCTTGCACTCCCGCAAGTCGGCTCTTCGCGCACTGCTCATCGGGCTAGTCTAAACGCGCTCCCGCGCCCACTCTTCGATGGTCCGGAACGCCCGCTCCCGAGTTCCCAAACTTCGCTCGCTGCTAAGCGTGCTGAGGGACGGCTAGTTCGCGCTCCACTTCTCGGGCCCGCTCTCGCACTGTTATGTGTAGCTTATCGGTCGGGAGCGCAGCCCATACATTTAAGCTATTTAGTACCATGTATGCAGCGCAATAAAGCTGAAGATTTTTGAATTGCCACGACGCCCCCGCCTTACTCTTCACCTTCGTTTGCGACGTGGGAATTTTCACTTGGGCTACATTTTCCAATACAGGATCTTCAGCGGCAGGATTGCCCCCCTCCATTTCATGGTCCTTCGAGCCGGATACGGATATTCTTCCGCCGGGCAAGCTTTGCGCTATTCTGCGCTGAGCATCCAAGTTATTACATACATATATACATACGCCAGCATAAGGGCATACCAAGTAATTATTTGTAATTTTTTTCGTCTCCTCTTTGTGCCTAGAGCGTGTACAAGCACCTGCACTTTTACATTCCACAGCCGCACAGTGCCTACGAGACAAAATCCGCCATCTACAACTTTCAACAACTTTTGTGATCCAAGGATTTAACATTATCCAAAGTTTATAAATCCTATTTTTATTTATATAAATTTTTACATACATACATGTATATTGGGCAACCGTCGCGCTATTCTGCGCTGAGCGATACAAGCTATTACATATATAGTGACATATTCACAAATTCTGTTATGTTCCAAGAAATATGAATCTGCAGCGTAGGCGATCCCACGCTGAACCAATGTAAACAATCCACATCCGGAGCAAGCAATGCTCCTTCTCAATAACATAAATAATTCTTCAATCAATATCCCAAGCGGGCGATCTCGCTCCCCAACTTTTGTAAACAAAGGGCAGTAGAAGTAAGATTTTTGTCACATTAATTTAGTCTTAAGCTGAGTACAATTGAATAAAGACGTGAAGCGGAATATTCGTTTGTTTTAATTCAACTTAGCGTTGTCCTTAGTCAACTGACGGGACATTAGTTCGACTCACAATATTAAAACACTTCACTGGCGCAGTCGGTAGGATACAAAAAGTATCCGAAAAAAAGAACCTCGAGTGAAAAATAAATTAAATTTTATAATTCAGTTCTCGAACAATAATTACGCAAAACGTTTTAAAACACTTCAACTTGGATTATAATTCCAATTCGGTTGTCCAACAAAAAGTGGAAGAACAAAACAAAACAAAAACACAATAAGTCCAACGGCACCTAAAAGTTAATAACAACAAATAAATTTTAAGAAAATTAATTTAAACAAACACTTCAACTTTAAAAAGTGAAATCAAAAATAAACTAAAATAAATTGTTATTTTACTATAACAACAAATTTACTGTAACAATGGCACAACCAGTTATCGCCGCACCCCAAATCGTTGCACTAAGCGACAACAACCTTGCTGAAGCTCGTCGGCAACTAAAAGACATCATGCCTTTTAAGGGTGATCCAGAAACTCTCTACACTTTCGTCAGCAGAGTGGACTATGTAATTTCACTCTACCAAACTAACGATGTGCGACAACAGAGGATTCTTCTTGGAGCCATCGAAAGAAACTTGGACGGACACGTAACACGATCATTGGGCCTTCCGAACATTGAAGATTGGCCTACCCTTAGATCGAGACTAGTTGCAGAATTTAAACCCCAAACACCGAACTACAAACTACTGGAGAACTTCAGGGAGACACCTTACAAGGGAAATCTGAGAGCATTCTGCGAAGAAGCAGAAAGACGACGTCAAATACTAATTTCGAAATTGCATCTAGAAGGTAACCAGCCAGACTTTCTTATTTATCTTCAGGCGATTAAAGATTCCATTAAAATATTGATCAGAAAATTACCAATACAATTATTCACTATTTTGGCTCATCATAACATTGAAGACTTAAGATCATTAATCACTATCGCACAAAATGAGGGAATATATGAAGAACATGTTAATTTTGAATTAAATAAAATTCCAGAAAATCGTAATAAAAACTCAAACCCTAATCAAAATTCTAAACCACACAAATTCAATACAAATACACAAACCCAATATCGACCAAGTTACCCACAATATTCTCAACCATTCCAACCTAATTTTAATCAATACACACAATCGTTTAGACCCACCTATACACAACAAATACCTAACAACCAAACTATGTGGCCAAATCATTTCGGACCCAACCAATACATGAACACACAACCATTTACTCACAAAAATCCTTTTCCACAATATTCAAATAAAATTCAAAATCCTCAAACAGCACATTTTAAAGGAAATACATACCCTCAACAACAACCCTCTACATCTAAAAATACTAACTTTCCGGTTACCAAACGACTAAGACCATCGGACAGTGAACAAACCAAAATGTCTATTGACGAATTAAGATTTCAAGACGCACACGAACACGAATACGAAGAAATACAACCTAATTATTATGAACAACAGTATTATGACCACAATCAATACCATAGGTTGACTAATGAACAACAACAGCAACAACAGGTCCAATACACCCAAAATAAAGATGAACAAAATCTAAATAGCTCAGAACCAAACGAAAATTTTCGGTTAACAGCCCCGGAAAACACCAATACATAGAAATAGCATACAAAGGTTGCACATACAATTGCCTTATAGACACAGGATCCACAATAAATATGATAAATAAAAATATATTTTGCCTTCCTATTCAAAATACTATATGCGAAGTTTTGACATCAAATGGCCCCATTACATTGAACAATTTAATTATGTTACCCAGCAATAGTATTTTTAAAACAACTGAACCATTTTATGTACACAATTTTTCTAATAATTATGATATACTAATTGGCAGAAAATTGTTGAAAAATGCACAATCAATTATAAATTACAAAAATAGTACAGTTACCCTTTTTGATAAAACATATAAATTAATAACTTCAAAGTCAGAAAAGAACCAAAATTTTTATATCCAAAAGCCAATAGAACCAATTAAAAAATCACCTCAGGCATCAACAAAAAAAATTGATTTCGGATTATTTCGATTAGATCACCTAAATCAGGAGGAAACTTCAAGGTTGAAAGGTTTATTAAATAAATTCAAAAATCTTCAATATGAAGAAGGAGACAATCTAACATTTACAAATACCATTAAACACGTACTAAATACAACACATAACTCCCCAATTTATTCAAAACAGTACCCACTTGCTCAAGCTCACGAAATTGAAGTTGATAACCAAGTATAGGAAATGCTTAATCAGGGATTAATTAGGGAAAGTAATTCACCATACAATAGTCCTACCTGGGTAGTACCCAAAAAACCTGATGCATCTGGAAAAATTAAGTATAGAGTAGTAATTGATTATAGAAAGCTAAATGAAATAACTATTCCCGACAGATATCCAATACCAAACATGGACGAAATCCTTGGTAAACTAGGTATATGCCAATATTTTACAACTATCGATTTGGCAAAGGGATTTCATCAAATAGAAATGGACTCAGAATCAATACCTAAAACTGCATTCTCCACCAAAAGCGGTCATTACGAATACCTTCGAATGCCATTTGGCCTTAGAAATACACCTGCTACTTTTCAAAGGTGTATGAATAATATCCTTCGACCGTTGCTTAATAAACACTGTTTAGTGTATTTAGATGACATAATAATTTTTTCCACATCCCTTACCGAACATTTAAATTCATTACAGCTAGTTTTTTCCAAACTTGCAGAAGCAAATTTAAAGTTACAGTTAGACAAATGTGAATTCTTAAAAAAGGAAGCTAGTTTTCTTGGTCACATCGTAACCCCCAATGGTATAAAACCAAACCCCCTTAAAGTTAAAGCCATAGTTTCATATCCAACTCCTACAAAAGAAATGATTCAATATGTAGAACCAAATATTATACTTACATGGAATCTAACTGAAACTACAATCGAACAAAATTGTCAAGAATTAAATGGCGATATTAAAATAAATGGAAGCAAAATTATTAGAATAAAACAATGTAGAGTTAAAATTGGAAATGTTATTTTAAGCGAAAATTCGTTAAGTCCAGAATTTGATTTAACAGCATTGTATTCACCGATTAATGTTACTAAGATAAAAATAGTAGAACATAATGACGTTTTAAAACTAATTTCAGAAAATAATACCACACTTTACGTAATTATAATATTAGTTGTTATCGTTCTTATTATTTTTGTTGTCCTATCAAAATTGTATACACAAAATCCACTTACCTTTTTATATACAAAATTTAGAAAACAAGCAAAAAATAATCAAGAACCACAACAAGAAATAGAACCGGCACAAAACCAATTGCCTGCATTGTACCCTGAAATGCCAGCCCAATCATAGGCAACCCTTTTAAGGGGAGGGAAGTGACATATTCACAAATTCTGTTATGTTCCAAGAAATATGAATCTGCAGCGTAGGCGATCCCACGCTGAACCAATGTAAACAATCCACATCCGGAGCAAGCAATGCTCCTTCTCAATAACATAAATAATTCTTCAATCAATATCCCAAGCGGGCGATCTCGCTCCCCAACTTTTGTAAACAAAGGGCAGTAGAAGTAAGATTTTTGTCACATTAATTTAGTCTTAAGCTGAGTACAATTGAATAAAGACGTGAAGCGGAATATTCGTTTGTTTTAATTCAACTTAGCGTTGTCCTTAGTCAACTGACGGGACATTAGTTCGACTCACAATATTAAAACACTTCACTATATACACACGCCCGCATAAGGCCAAAAATTATTTGTAATTTTTTTTCGTCTCCTCTTTGTGCCTAGAGCGTGTACAAGCACCTGCACTTATACATTCCACAGCCGAACAGTGCCGACGAGACAAAATCCGCCACCTACAATTTTAAGGAAATTTCGTGAACCAAGAATTTAAAATTATCCGAATTTTACTTATCCTATTTTAATTTAGATGAAAGAAATACAAATTTACACACATACCTCCATACATACAAGCTTCGTGCTATTCTGCTCTGAGCATCGATTTCCACAATCTACATACATACATACATATATTGGGCAAGCTTCGCACTATTCTGAGCTGAGCAGCCAAACTCAAACTCAAACGAGAGTGGTTCTTTTTTTAATTGACTTCGATTTAACCGCCGCAACGGCTGTGTTGTTGTTGCCCTTAAGTTTTGTTGGTCCCTCACTCATCACTGATTTGCCAACGGCTTATCCCAGTGAGCTCTTCTCCGCGACCAAAAGCGGATGTTTGTTTTTTAAATTCTACCTTCCTAGCGTTTAAATAATTAAACATCTGCGCTCATAGTTGAACATTCATTAATAGATCCAGAATTTGAATTTAATTAATTAATTTAAGTTAATTAATTTTAAATTCAAGCTTTTCAACTGAGCCGCCGCAACGGTCGTGTTGTTCTTTCCTCTTGGTTCTTTTGAGTTCCGCACTGCTTTGCCGACGGCATGACCCACTGAGTTTTCTCTCAAACAAAAGCCAAGGGTTTATTTCGACCATTTCATCCGTGATCAATAAATTTGCAACAATTAATTACTTCCGACCAATACGTTCCTAAATCCGTATTTAATTTATTACGGGATCCATCCACATTTCGTGACCAAATTTTCTAAGCAAAATGTAAGCAAACCTCCATATCCGAAATATATTGAATATTAAGAGAAAATACAAGGATTTCAATTTGCAAATTCACTACTATTCAATACTAGCCCGAACTACCACTCATATCTATATAGATATATATATATATATATATATTCCAAAATACAAAAGAATTGTGATTTCAAATTAAAATAAAAATTATTCCTGTATTTTAATTACGGCCGATTCCGTCAATCCGTTTGGGAAGATCCCAGTCCGCATCTCCGCGACCCTCCCCGATTAACTTAAAATCCACTGCTCGACCACAAAAATGGCTCAAACCGCCATCGACAGCGTTGAGGAAGTTTATTGCCACGACAGACCGTGTGAGTCAATTCGAGGCAAAGATCCAACCTCTAGACGCCCCAGAAACCACCCAGACCTCTCCTTCCACGTGTAAAGTGCGTCGCGATCAGATTCGAGCACTGTGGGAAAAGGTCGAAAAGGATTACGATATTTGTTCTGAACTTATATCGGCATCCGGTGAGAGTAACACCATCGGGGTAACGCTCCAGTCCAGATATGAGCATTGTTTCTCGGTCTACGAAAGATGTAGTGCCGACCTCCAGGAGTTGATGGAAAAGGGCGCTGTCTTCGGTGGCCCACATTCAGAGACCTTTTTACGGCGGTTTATATTCAAATCGCGTCTCACCCCGGTGGAGAAATTGTTCCACCTACTATCCAAGACAACTGGCGAAGCGCACGCCATTGTTTCCAAAGCCCCGCTCACCAATGAGGGGTTCGTCGCAGCTTGGCAAAGCCTCACCGACCGCTTCGAGAACCGGCGGTTGTTGGTCTATAGCCAGTTGAAAATCCTTTTCAACATCCAGGCTATCCCCCAAGAGTCCGGCAGCGCGCTAAGGGAGCTGCAAGGCACTATCCAGAGTTGTCTAGCGGCATTAGAAATTACCGCCATTCAAGTCAAAGCCTGGGACTGCCTCCTGGTGTACATGGTTTCCTCGAAGCTCCCCAAGCTCACGCTCTCCAAGTGGGAGCAATCTATCCACAATAAGGACAAAATTCCAACTTGGAACGAGCTAGACGCGTTTCTGACCAAACGCCATCGTACGCTGGAGGCCATCGACGACGTTACGCCTACCAACTCAAGGCATTTTCCGCCAAAATTGTCGACTCCGAGGGCCCCAGCTCCACGGCTTCATTCTTCCGACTTCAGAGTGACTCCAACACCCAGACCCAGAAGGTGTGACCTATGTTCCAGGGAAAACCACCCCCTGCGAAGATGTCCCCGTTTCCTTAAAATGACCGTAGTCGAGAGGTCAAATATCATCCGAAGAAAGCAACTCTGCTTGAATTGTTTGGCACGAGGCCATCAGCAGCAGGAGTGCCCCAGTGCCCACTCCTGCCTTACATGCCGCAGACGGCATCACACCCTGCTGCATCCCAGAAGCTGTTCCTCCAGTGTTCAAATTGCTCCTGAACCTTCCAGCCCAGTAACCGGTCCAAAGGATATCCGCGTTCTCCACGCGAATCACTAATCCCAACGCCTTCAATTACTGGGTACCCTACGACATCAAGAGCAGACGTTCCCGAGGTATTTTATCCTACCCATGCCGAGTCTGCAGCGGAAGCCATCCGCTTCGAAAATGCCACAAGTTCCTCAGGCTTAGTGCTGAGAAGAGGCTCAGCGCGGTGTCCACCAACCGCTACTGTTCCAACTGTTTGGCCCACGAACATTCCCAAGGCAAGTGCCGCAGTGGTGACCGTTGCAAGACGTGCAATCAGCATCACCACACGCTCCTGCATATGCCGGGAAGTCCAGTTCCCGCACCCCGATCACAGCATCGGATGACTCCGTGCTCCCAATTCGCTTTAATTACTGACCGCTCTTCTAAATGATACATTTTTTTCCAGTCCGCTTCTAGAAGATGCCACCGCTTCGCACCACGCGAACGCTCTGATCAGAGGTCCAATCCAACCGATTCCGAGGTTGCCACCGAACTTCATCCGCTACCGACGTCGACGTCTCCTCTACGATCTTGGGCCTCTCCCCCGCCCTCCTCAGCCACTCCACGGCCTCCGTCCACCGCTCCACTCCGGTGCGCATAGGCAATTTCCGCCGCTAGCCAGGACACCCTGAGAACGCGGCAGTGCTTATACTGGACGAATATGTTGCAACCCGAGTTGTTGCAAGGGGGGGAGAATGTTCACGTCAGAATATTACAAAATTATTATAGAATCTGGTTTGGACAAAAATAGCACTACTGCATGTGGCAGACAGAGTGGCGGCCATACGATATAAGTCGTTGTTGTAGAATTGTGATCCCGGAACATTATAATTTCTACCGCCTATCTGACGCCAAAATTTCAGTGGAATTGTTCTTACAAAGTTTCACGCATCAATGATCGCAACCGAGAATCGTCTGGCGTGTGGCGCCTCTGCCTGCAGACAGAATATGCCACAGAATGCAAAATGTGGGACTACCTGAGGCAAGGACTTGCTGGCGCCAGGTATATAGATGGGTCTATCTGCATAATAGAATACAGGGATCTATATAAGTAAATACTACTGAATAATAGACGCAGAGGCCTCACATGAAGTCTTCCCAGATGATTTTAGGGATTAAACAATATTATTTCATTTTCAAAGGTGGGCAAACGTTTTTTAATACAAATATTTAAAATTAAGGGGTGGGCAAACGATTTTATTTAGTTTTAAGAGGTGGGCAAACTTTTTTTGTTAAAAATATTTAGGTTTAGAGGGTGGGCAATCGTTTTTTTTTTTTTTAATTTTAAAGGGTGGGCAAATGTTGTTATTTAGTTTTAAAACATGGGCAATCGCTAATTCTTAAAAATAAATAGTTTTAAAGGGTGGACAAGAGATTTTATTTAGTTTTAATTTTAGGGGGTGGGAAACGATTTTATTTAGTTTTAAGAGGTGGGCAAACGTTTTTTGTTACAAATATTTAGTTTTAGTGGGTGGGCAAACGATTTTATTTAATTTTAAAGGGTGGGCAAATGTTTTTATTTAGTTTTAAGACGTGGGCAATCGCCAATTCTTAAAAATAAATAGTTATAAACGGGCAAATGATTTTATTTTGTTTTAAGAGGCGGGCAAACGTTTTTTGTTCAAAATGTTTAGTTTTAGAGGGTGGGCAAACGTTATAATTTTGAAAATTGTTCAAAGTTGAATATTGTCAAAACTGGACGTGGGCCAAGAAAAGTAAAGGGTGGGCAAACAAATGGGCAATCGATTCCAGTTTTAAAATTTTCAAAATTCAAAATTTCCCAATACAATTTGGAAAATTTTCCAAACTTGAAGTTTTTTCAAAATTCTAAAGGGTGGGCAAACGTGGGCAATCGATATTATTGTGATTTCCAAAAAAAAAATGTTGAAAAAAGTCAACTTTTGGTTTTTCGAAAAATGATGAACATTTTCAAAGTCGAATATAAAGGGTGGGCAAACATGGGCAAACTATGGGCAAACGATTCCAGCTTTAAAATTTAAATAAAAAAAAGAAAATTCCGAACCCAGCTTCTTTGAGCTCATCATGACCATACATTCCTTTTGCAATATGAGGCTAATTTTTTTGTTTAAACAAAAATTGCGCTCTCCCTGCTCTCACAAAGTTGAGAGCGTTGAGTGGCATTTTCAACCATACTCACAAACCTTTTTATAATATTATCGGACTAACTGGGGATTGAATTACCCCGCTCACGCATGAATAAAAGCGAATGAGAACTTTACGTAAACGGTGGGTCCTACCCACCGAACGGGTAAGCATGAAAGTCGGCAGGAATTTGGCAGAAAAATCCGACTGAGTCATCTCAAACATGTATTACACTGTTTTTGTATACATGTGCATATCGATGTGTTTGTTTGTTTTGATGTTGGCTTGTTTACATTTTTTTAGTGTTCGAAACCCTGTATTTTGTTCTTTTTTTCTTTAATTTTTATAAGTAATGCAATAAATATAAACACTAAGTGTTTAATTCCAATTTCCAATTTCATGTGCCAAGACTTTATTTTAACTTTGCAAAATTTGAAACGTGTAGTTCTTGGTTGGCACTATAATTGATACTACATAATACTACATTCGCACGCGACAAAAACAGATGTTACAATTGCAAGAAACCAGCTTAAGCTTTTATTTATTTTTTTTTTAACCAAAAATTTAAGTTAAAATTTTGTAAAACTGTACGAATATTGGTAATGGCATATGTCTTATTGAATTTAATATTGACTCTTTGTATTTTCCGTTTGGTATAAGAATGCAAAAGTCAAAGCAAAATTTTTATGTTTAAGACATTGGCATCAAAACAAAACATGAATTTTTTATGTCGTTTTTTTTTTATAAAAACAACATAAATTGCGTTTGCGCGTGTTTGACATCCATTATTTCGAAATCTTTTTTAAAAAATGAAAAATTCTTTTAATCTAAATCAATCTCTTCACTTTTTTATGTAACCGCGTTAAAAATACTCGTTTTTCAGAAGACTGGAGAATTTCCCATATATTAATTATTATTACTATTTTAACAAACAAAATTTTAATTCATAATAATACTTGTATTTAAAATTATTTAATTCAATTGACTAAGAAATAATATATTATAACACATAAGTTATACAAATAAAATTAAATAAATGTAAAACAAAAAAGGAAGCTAATTTCGGTACGCCGAAGTTTATATACCCTTGCAGATAGAACTTCGATGACTAGGAATCAATCTATATATATAAAAATGCTCTGTTCGTGTCTACTTCCTTCATAGACTTGAAAAGTTCTGAACCGCTTAAGCCAAAATTTTTACACAACATGCGTTGAGGTTCCAGCTCGGTTATTGTCTACTTTTGATGTTGATAGCTTTTTTGCGGTTGCGAATATATCAATTTTTTTAGCGTTTCCCCGTGCCCCTACAGCTGCGCCCTCTACAGGCAGCCAGCTGAATCAAAGCATTTCCTGTCAAACATTCAAAACATATTGAAAAAAGAAATTGGAGATACAAATTTTATTTTTTTGTTAAGGTTCAGTAAGAAACGAAGTCATGCCACCCAAGAAGTCGAGTTTGGGTCGTCGTACTCGCAATACAGAAGCAAACAGACGTAAGATTACGAATATGACTGACGAAGAACGGGCCTCCATCCTAGAGACTGAGCGGCTGAGAGCATTGCAGATGCACAACGCGGAATCAGCAGAAAGACGAGCAGATAGGCTTTAGAGAAAACGATTAAGAGTTAGTCGCGTTCTGCAGCAATCGATTTGATTCACTCTCAAAATAATGAACGCAACAGGGCAAGGGTAGCTGAAGCGCGTTTACAGCTTGCAGAAGATCAGATATAATCCAACTATTGATTACAGCTCGAATCGAATGTCGTTATTGGCCGGATGCATCAGGTCTGAATATACTGTCAGGCTCCTTCGATTGAATCAGACGGAACTTCGGTTCGAGGAATATATCCATTTGCGGGATGCTGTGATGAATGACCGTAATACAACCAACGTTGGAAAGCTCACGATTTTGCCATCCTCATACATAGGTAGTCCACGCAACATGCATGAATATGCTCAAGATGCCATGGCATATGTTCGTTGCTACGGCCGTCCAGACTTATTTATCACCTTCACATGCAATCCAGCTTGGGACGAGATAGTACAGCTGTTATTTCCTGGACAATCGTATAGGGATAGGCATGACATCACAGCCCGTGTTTTCAGACAAAAGCTCAAGTCACTGATGGATTTCATTGTGAAACATGGAGTTTTTGGATCTGTGCGGTGCTGGATGTATTAAGTAGAATGGCAGAAGAGAGGATTGCCGCATGCGCACATACTGATTTGGCTGTATGATAAAATTACTCCAGATGAAATCGACGATGTTATATGCGCTGAGATTCCACGGGCCGAGGTTGATACGGATTTACATGAAGTTGTCATCAAGAACATGATCCATGGCCCATGTGGTACCCTCAACTCATGTTCACCATGCATGGTAGACGGGAAGTGTTCCAAGCGATATCGTCGAGCATTTACAGCCAACACCGTAACAGGGGACGATGGATATCCTATGTATGGGAGACGGTCAACTGAAGATGGAGGGATTTCGGCAAATTTAAACATGAGAATTGGTGATATTGAGCTAGACAATCGTTGGGTGGTTCCATACTCACCACTATTGTCAAAATCATACAAAGCGCACATCAACGTAGAATATTGCAATTTCGTGAAATCGGTTAAATATATCTGCAAGTACGTGAATAGAGGCAGCGATATGGCAGTTTTTGGTGTTCAGGCAGAAAATGGGGACAGCAATGCAGTACGAGTTGCCGATGAAATATCTCAATACCAGGCTGGAAGATACATAAGCAGCAACGAGGTTGCATGGAGAATTTTTTCGTTCCCCATTCATGAACGCTATCCAGCTGTAGTTCACTTGGCAGTCTATTTGGAGAATGGTCAACGTGTCTATTTCACAGAACTAAATGTGCAAGAAAGAGTCCTGAATCCGCCTACGACAGCTCTGACTGCCTTCTTCACCTTATGCCAGGAAGATGCTTTTGCCATAACCTTGATGTATTCAGAAGTGCCCCCTTAACCACAATATGCCACAGAGAAACGTGGCAGGGTACAGCTAGTACAAAATAAATTATATTTTTTTGATAATAAAAATGAAGTAATACCTGCTTTCATTTCATTCATATTTTATTTACAGTTTTACATTCACAGATTTTCATTTTTTCCTCTGCATCTAAAGATTGTTTTAGACAAAGTTATGAGATTTTAAACTTTGACTTTCCCAAAAAATACTATAACAATTATGAAATAAAAATTTTGGTTTCAGGAATCGTAGAGGAAAATATAGTTTTTATCAGTGAAGGAGCCATTTCCGACCCTATAAATCATATATATTCTTGAACAGCATTAAGTAATGGACTCCATGGCAATAAGGACATTAATGAGAAAATCAAAATTTAAGACTTATATAAAATGGCAACATCTCAAATTTGATGAAAATCTGTTGAAAACTAAAAAAGTTATAATTCTTAATTGTATAAATTTCTCGATCGTTCCTTTGGAAGTTATATGATGTAGAAGTCTGATTTTCATAAAATTTTACACAAAATTGTAAAGTAATATAAAATTTGTATAAAGGAAATCTGTTGAAAACTGAAAATGTTATCCTGATTTTTGGAAAAACTTTCCGATCATTCCTATGGCAGCTATATGTCATAGTCTAGTCATAGACTTATATACGAGTGAGAGTATATAGAAGACTAACTACAAAGTTTCATTTAGATAGCTTAAAATCTGAGAGACGGACAGACGGACATGGCTAGATCGACTCGGCTGTTGTTCCTGATCAAGAATATATATTCTTTATATGCTCGGAGGTACCTCCTTCACTGCGTTGCAAACTTCTAACTGATATTATAATACCCTGCAAGGGTATAAATATGTAATAAATTCAATCGCGAAATCGGTATTTTAAGGCACGCCGTGTTGCTGTATGTTTATGAGAGAGCAGCTGGCTCTAGAGTCAGCACGAAAACATTGCTGTATGCGTGAGAGAGCTGCTGGCTCTAGACTCTAGAGGAAATCGTGTGCAAAAAAATCTTATGGCGTTACGAATCTTTCACTCTGTATACTCTCTAGTCTAGCCAATACTTGCCCTTACGCATACATATCTTCATATTTGCATTCATGTTTATTTATTTTAAAATATATTTTCTTCCTCTGATTCTGGAAATAATCCCGATATGACACTTATATAACTAACAATTTTATTTTTCCAATCTACACCAGAGCGACCGAGTTTTTTTTCCCAATTGTCCACTTTAGCCGTCGCACACGCCGTGTTGTTGTTGCCAATTGATTCTCTTGACTCTTTGGCTTCTCTAACAAGAATGAAGAGTTTTAAGGGTTTTATCTAGCCAGGCTTTGAAATAATTAAATATTTACGGCTGAACATTTTCTAAATTAACAATAAATTTTTTTTACGACACAAAAGTCGACCAGTTGTGGTCCTCCTTGTTCCGAGCCAATCCCAATATAAGCTACCTCCTCGTCCAGACTACACAATATAAATCAAATGTCAAGGAATAAATAAATAACAAATTCTTAAAGTAATACCTACAAAGCCGAACTACAATCTTTGTTTATTTATTGTAAGTCCACGAATTTTAATTTAAATTTTATTCAAAAATTTATTGTTCCCAAATCATAAGATAAAGACTGAATATTCTGTCGCTTCCTCCCTTATTTGCTTTTCCTGATATATTTACTGCTCCGATATCTGCACTCCAGTGGCAACAATTTAAATTGGTTCTGTCGCCAAAATTCGTGTTTATTTAATTACTATTATATTATTGTTTCGGGATTTTGATATTTATTATTTTTCAAATCGGGCCAACTTTTTGACCAAATCTCTCCACCCGACCTAGTGTGGCCGTATTCGTTCGTAGTCAGACAAGTAGCGAGAATTCCATGAATACTATTCCAGTCACTTCTTCGAGACTTACTCGTTCCACCACAAAACATTAGTGAAGCCGTTGTAGACATTGCTTTAAGAAAATTAATTTCCACGACTGATCGGGTCAGTCAATTTGAAGCACATATCCACATTCCAGGCACCTTCGAATATGCAAATTTTTCTTTCTACATGTGCCAAACTCCATCGCGATCAGATTTGGGCCTTCCGGGAAAAGGTTGAAAAGAGATATAAGAGCTGCTCCGAACTTCTTTTAGTGTCCGCTGATGGTACGGCATACTCGACAGTGCTTTAATTCAAGTAGAAGCGACTCCGTGTATTCAAGATGTATTGCCCTATTTCAATAAGAAACAAAGAATATCGCCTCTCACTGAGACTTCCGACAATTTTCAAACACCCCCTTTTACGTGTTGTTGTGTTCCACCGGTGGGCACCTAAATTTTCTCTGGCCCACGTTCAGAAACCTTTTTAAAGCGATATATATCCATAGTTCGCGGAGTAGTGTCGTGATGCGCACGCCATTGTTTCAAAGGCTCCGCTAACCAATAAAGGGTTCGTCTCAGCGTGAAGAAGCCCTACAGATCGCTTCGAGAATCGGTGGTTATTGGTCAACAGCTAGTTGAAAATACTCTTCAACATACAGTTCATATATTGTAATAGAGGTTGTGATTTTGATTTTGTTTTCGAGTGACTGCATTTTAATGAATTCGTGAAGATCTACTTCCAATATATATAATTTTAAAGAAAATTGGAAAATAGTTAGACGATATGTTTAACTAATCGAATGAACGGTGTATCGATCATGGATGAGAAGCTTATTAATCTTTTGTATTCATCTCACTCGCCACTCTTAGCTCCGTTTAAGTTTTAACATCAATCGGTCCTGATTTTAATTACTCACTCTGGTATGAGAGACCAAAAAAAGAATAGGAGCCTTTCTCTTAGAAGAGTCCGTGGCTCTCGACTACATTATCTCTATTAAAATTTTTGTATACATTTTATAAAAGACAGCAAAGCGATTGTCAATATATTTATACCCTTGTAGGGTATTATAATTTTTGTCAGATTGCAACGCAGTGAAGGAGACCCTATAAAGTATATATATAGTAAAACTTTTAATAAACTTTGTATAGGTGAATGTAATAAAATAAGACATTTTTTCGTTGTTTTTACCATAAATATATAAATTTAAATTGTATAAATTACTATTGATCGAGACTTCAAGGGTATACAAACATCGGCAACCCGAATTTAGTTTTCTTTGTTGGTATTCAAATACTCATAGGGATAGACTTTGGAACTTAGACATACTTTTGCGCTTCTCAAATTTTTTGTAATTATGTAGCTGTCCATTTAATATAAATGCAATAAGAGTAAAAACTGGCTGTTCTTTATTTGGTGACAGCTTTACATACCTGGTATGATGTGTTCCCTGTACCAATGTTGGATTTATAGAGCAATTACAACTCCGGAATGCGAATAAGAGGGTAGCTCTACTTTTTACTACATTAAACGGTTTAATTTTGATTTATAATTCATGAAGCACATGATGTGGTCTATTCGCCACTCCTGATTAAAAATGTAACATTTCAAACTTAAAGAATTTATTTTTAAAATATTCGCAGGATTATCCGAGAGGTAAATTTAATTTTTATGTGACCTATTTAAGTTTACTAAGTCCAAATAATCGACCAATTGATGGTTCATGATTATAATATATTGTCTCATTTTTAGTAACAACTTAAACTTGTAAAGTGTTGGAGATACATTCAGAATTTACACTGTTGTAAAAATTAAGCTTATTAAAAATATATTTTATAATATCCTAAAAGCCTACAGGTATTTCTATGACTTTGTTAACAATATGAAAGAGATTGTTTCTGAATTTTTTAATTAGTTTATTAAAATTAAAATTAACGAAAACCGAGATGTGGTGGCAGACTTGGCACGAACGAAAAAATTGGTGCGTCGCTTCGAGTTTAAAAAATGCGAATAACTATATTTTCTAGCTTAGCCTAGCTTAGTCTAAGGTTGGCGAAGGCGAGGCGAATTCGCGAAGAGCGCGAGAGAGCTTTATTGCGCTCTCGCCTTCGCCCTAAACTAACTACACTAAACTTCAAAATTATGAATTCAGTCAACACCGGCCCCGTTGAACGCCTCCACGGCTTCAACATCCTGGAAGCGGCGCCAGCTTGTGGATCGCCCTTCGGAAGATGGCTCCATCGCTCCGTCTAAGATCGACGACCCTGACCATGCCGTCCTCCCCTGCGTGCGTCGCGACGCACCGATGACGAGCTGTCCCTCCTTGATGTTTTCCTGGTCGTGGTGCCACTTGCCTCGGATTTGAAGGCCCAGCACATACTCCCGGGACCATCGCCGCCAAAACATTTGCTTGGCTGACGAGACAAGCCGCCATCGCCGCAAGCAGCTGAGACCCGCCTGGTCCGGGGTCCGCAGTGCTGGTGCTGCGACGAGGGGCCCGCCTGTCAGCAGGTGTCCTGGAGTGAGTGCCTCTCCGTCGCTTGGGTCCTGGCTGAGAGCTCCGAGGGGCCGCGAGTTCATCATGGCCTCGATTCCGACGAGGACTGTCCCCAGCTCTTCTGCGTTGAGGAGTGCGCCGCCCACCGCTCGTAGGAGTAGGTGCTTGGCAGTTTTCACACCTGCCTCCCATAGTCCGCCCATGTGCGGAGCCCGAGGGGGTGTGAACGCAAATTCGCATCCGCTTTTTGATGCGAATTCGCGAATCGCGTCCGCCTGCTCCTCGAGCCTCTCGCGAAGAGCCTGAAAGTGGCGACTCGCTCCGACGAAGTTCGTCGCGTTGTCGCAATGCACGGTCTGGGGACATCCTCGGCGACCAATAAACCTTTGAAAAGCCAATAAAGAAGAGTCAGTACTTAGGTTTGAAACAATTTCTAAATGAACCGCCTTGGACGCAAAACAAACAAATAAGGCAATGTAGGACTTATATGGGGGCCTTCCTCGTATTTTCAATGTCGTATAAACAGGGCCACAAAAATCAACGCCACATATTGCAAATAGGCGGAGAGCACGGAGTCTTTCTGCGGGAAGATTTCCCATAATTTGAGTCATCAGTCGGGGCTTGTATTTAAAACAGCGCACACACGATCGAACTGTCTGACTGCAGAGTTCCTGAGCGTTTATGGTCCAAATACGCTGTCGTAGGATGCTCACAAGTACTCGAGGACCGACATGAAAATTTGTGTGGTGCAGATGCCGGACGTAGCTCTGCACAAATTGGGAGCGTTTCGTCAACAGCAAGGGAAACTTGGCATCGTAGGATATAGGAGCGTTTCCTAGTCGCCCCCCAACTCGCAACAACGAAAAATTGCACCAAGTGCCGGTGTCTTCATGGATGAATGGGTTCAATCGCTGAAGACTTGGGCCGACCTTGGAACCTTTACGAATTTTTACTATTTCTACTTGATACTCGTGATTCTGAATTATTTCGACGATCTTATTAAATGCTTCAGTATATTCAGTCGGTGACAGAGTTTTTTCGAAAACTATACTCTTGTCTTTACATTTTCTTATAAAGCGGAACATATAAGCGAACACTCTCAGCAGTTTCAGTTTCCGTTTCAGGTGTAACGAGAATCCCTCGATGACGTCTAGCAAATCGGAAGTTTGCACCGCAGCGGTCAGTCCGACCACAGTCTTTCTTGATTCCTGCCGCAAGACTTCCTCATCCGGTTCAAAATGAACATTTTTGGGCCAGTTCTCCTCCTCGTCCTTCAGAAATTGAGGCCCCGTGAACCAGATCGACTGTCCAATTTCGTCGACGTCACAACCTCTAGACACTATATCTGCTGGGTTCTGCTTCGTTGGAACATGCCGCCATGTAGCCTGTCCTGACCATTCTTGAATCTCCGCAACCCTGTTCGAAACGAATGTCGACAACGACGATGGATGGATCGGATCCAATGGAGAGTGACTTCCGAATCCGACCAGTAAACGATTCGCTCGATAGGAACATTTATTAGCGGTTTGATTCTCTGGCAGAGATCTGCGAGAAGGTGAGCGGTACATAACTCAAGCCTTGGGAGCGTTTTGGTCTTGAGCGGCGCTACTTTCGACTTTGAAGTTAACAACGATATTTTGTAACCTTCAGCAGATTTGCTACGAATGTAGACGCAAGCTCCATAGGATCTCATGGATGCGTCGGCAAAGACATGTAATTGCACCGGTGACATCGAATCAGTATGCACAAACCGAGGAATAGCTATCTTATCCAATTGAGACAAGGTGTTTTTTAGCATATTCCATGCAGTTTCTAAATTCAGCGGAATTGACTCATCCCAGTCTAACTTCTTAAGCCACAGTTCCTGCAATAGGATCTTTCCTTCTATTACAATGGGACTTAATAAGCCGAGGGGGTCAAACAGCTTGGATGTCACCGATAAAATGTTCCGTTTTGTCGCTCGGAGACCCATGACAGAATCGTCAATTTTAAATTTGAAGGCATCTTCGCTAGGCAACCAAGATATTCCTAACGCCTTAGTTGACTCTGAGTCCGAGATAGGTATCGACTTAACTGTGCTCTCAGATGCAGTGACCTCAGGTGAGTTTGAAAACCACTTTGTCAATTCAAAACCTGCTGTTTGAAGAACCTGAGACACTTCAGACTTGATTGTCCGTAGCTCCTCTACGCATGCAGCACCAGTTAGCATGTCATCGACGTAAAAATCGGATCCAATTACGTCGGCAGCTCTAGGGAATGAAAGTTTCGCAGATTCACTCAACCTTTTTAAACACCGAATAGCAAGAAAAGGGGCTGGTCCACTACCATATGTAACGGTGTTGAGCTTGTATAATTTCAAGGATTCAGAGGGGTCTTTTCTCCACACTATGAGTTGAAACTGCCTATCCGCTTCGTTAACCATCACTTGGCGATACATCTTTTTTACATCGGCAGTCAGAGCATACCTGTGCAGCCGAAAGCGGAGTAGAGTGGAGTACAACTCTTCTTGGATTGTCGGTCCCACCATCAAGATGTCATTTAAGGCCACCTGAGTCGATGTTTTGCACGATGCATCGAAAACAACGCGCAACTTTGTTGACGTACTCTGGGGCCTCAACACACATTGATGGGGAATGACATAATGTGGAGTGGAAGGAATTTTGTTGTCTGTAGGCGACATATGACCTAAGGCGAGATATTCTTCCATAAATTCCAAATACATGGTCTTTAAGTCAGGATCTCGAGACAACCTTCTCTCAACCTTCTCTCAAATTCGTTTGAGACCCAGAGTCCAGAAGTGCTCGGGCTAAAACGTATTAGCCGCTTTTGGTGCGCACGCTTACGATTGATGTAGCTAAGATCACCCTGTCCAATGACGTAGCATGCATAACATGTGACGTGGAAGGCTGCTCTTGGTTAAAGGGAGGAGAAATATTCTCTTGAAGGGGTGGCAACGCTAAACTTTTATCAGGCACTGTGTATCTGTGGAGCAGAATGTGATGTGAGCGGTCACAAGCTCTACACTTTTTTCCTTTGCATTTTGACACAGTATGGCCTTTTCGCAGACAATTGATGCAAAAGGAGGCTGACTTAACAAACTCGAACCTTTGCATTACAGAGAGACGCCCAAACGGGCTGCAATTCTGTAGTGAATGATCTTCTGCATTGCAATAGCTACAAGTTTGCTGAGGCTTGCTGTTGGAGGAGGAACACGAAAATGAGCTTCGATTATGTGATTTGCTTGACGGTAATTTTTCCAGCTTTGGTTTTGTCGATTCTTCAGCCGATAAATGCTGGTATCGGCGATTTAACATCTTCTCACAATCGGACCAAAGTGGCAATGTCTCATAATCGAGCTGTTCCTCCCATTTTTGTTTGGTCACTGGGTCGACTCTATTTAATACCAAATATATCAACATTGCGTTTGAAATTTGAAATTTGAAATTTGTATCATCTCCTATCGATAGCAGAGAACCGTAAATCGACGAAACAGTGTCGATAAGATTTCTCAAAGAGGATGCGGATTGATGCGATATTTTTGGAAGACTAAACAATGTTGAAATATTATTCATAAAGATGAGGCATTCGTTATCGTAAACCTTTTTCAAACTGGCCATCGCCTTTTCGTAATTACTCTCGGTGACTTGGTAAGCTTTAATTGTTCCTAAAGCTTCACCAGAGAGACATGAAATTAAATGGTTAAATTTTTCGATAACTGGAATGCTGGCATCTTTATGAACCAAAGTTTCGAAGAGGCTAATAAAATTTTTAAATTCCGAATAATTTCCACTAAATTTTGGCAATGCCAAATTCGGAAGTCGCGTACGAGTTGGTGCTGCCGCAGCTGATCCCGGAGTTTCGCTGCTGGCTGCTGTCTTAATGGCAGATAATAATGACATCAATTTTGCCTTGGTCACGATGCTAAGTTCTTCCAACTCGTCGCCATATTCATCGCCACTATCTATTTCTTCTATCTGTTCTTGGATTTGATTTGCCTTGTTAATTGAAGCATTTAAGTTTTCGAGTCGACATTTCAATTCTTCTTCTAAAATCGGAATCGAACCCTGTTCCAGCCGCTCGTTTAATCGGCGAATGGTTCTGACCCTATTTTGGAGCTTGCTTTTTAACTCCTCCAGAAGAGATTTATTCTTTGTGTCCTGGCTCATTTTTACGAATTAATTAAATTAATTTTCCCAAGAATGATAATAATGGCCGAAAATTATTGTTTAAAGCAGAAAGACGACGAAAGTATTAATTATAGCTTTCGAATCTAATATAATATCAAAATAATATCAAATAAACACTCAATTAAAAATAATAAAAATATATATATATATATAAATATTCTTTTTAATTTAATAAATATTTAATATTAATAATTAATTAATTAATATTACAAATTAATATTTTTATTTTGTTCGAAAAGTCTATTAAATATTTTTTCTGATGAAAATAGTTTATTTAATTGAAACGAGTCACGCAGTATCAATAATAGGGTAGCGCGTCACTTGGCGGCCCGCCAATCAAATGACCGAAAAAGAGTATACCCGACAAAAACGGGATAGCGCGTCACTTGGCGGTCCGCTAATCTAAGCGCGCCAAACTAAAAGAGCCCAACAACAACAACGACTGCACCGGCACACAAGCGAAAGCGAAAACGAAAAAGTTCACCGCTGCAGCTGCTAGTATATAAGGCTTTATGTATTGGTGCGCAAGCTTGGATTAACTTCCCAACTATTAAAGCGAGTTCTAACGAGAGAGGAGGGGAAGGGGGCGACAGTGATTGCAATATAATACAATAAATAACATAAATAAATGTTGCGTCCAAGTGCGGTTCAATTTTATGTATGTATTTGTTAATTTTAGACAATATATATAATTGAATAAATAAATCATGCAATGTTGCTCTACTATAAATACGTATGTGCCAAGAATTGAAAGCGAGGTGCAATATTTCAGCACAAACAATAAACAATAAATTTATTTTACTCCAGCTTTCAATTTTTTGCACAAATACCTCTGATTGGTGATATATATGTATATATAAAATATATTCCAGCTGCCACTTTCCTGTGCTTCTTGCTCCCTCGTTGATGGCAGTAGTTGGCGCAGCAGAGTTTTTTCCCGACCGACACGGTTAATTTATTTAAATTATTTAAATTAAATTTATTTCACACAGCGCGTCGCGGGCAACAATTTCTACAAGCCCTAATCACTGGCTTGTTAAACTGCACTTATGTATTTTTATATATATATTTTTTTTATATATATGTATGTATTTATATGTATATATATACATATACTGTGTCACTGTCACTATTATTTATTATTTAATTATGTTGCCAATTTTCGTCTTGTCCACCCGGGGCGCCATGAATTTTTTAATTAGTTTATTAAAATTAAAATTAACGAAAACCGAGATGTGGTGGCAGACTTGGGACGAACGAAAAAATTGGTGCGTCGCTTCGAGTTCAAAAAATGCGAATAACTATATTTTCTAGCTTAGACTAGCTTATGCTAAGGTTGGCGAAGGCGAGGCGAATTCGCGAAGAGCGCGAGAGAGCTTTATTGGGCTCTTGCCTTCGCCCTAAACTAACTACACTAAACTTCAAAATTATGAATTCAGCCAACAGTTTCCCTTATCCACATTCGGTATTGAATTGAATGTATAAAAGTCGTTTAGAACACATTCATAATTACGTTTTAGCTCAATTTGACGATTTTTCGATGAGCACAGAAGTATTTCCATTTTAAGAAATTGTTAAAAATGTACTCATTGTGAAGCTTATATTTAATCATTATACTTATATTTTTATTTATTCGAAAATAATAAACTAATCGAATCCTTTTAGGTATCGTCCAGTTTTCATACCATCATCCTTTGAGATTAGTAGAAAACCAAATTTATCTTCCCAAAACGTGATTGATATATTAATATATGAACTAGGAATCCTGGCGAACTTTGTTTCGCCACCAAATGGCTTCGTTTTATGTAACATTTCGTTTGGTGATTGAAGAAGACATTTTTTTTGTTTTGTTTTATATTTGAAAAGTAATTAAGCCAGTTTAACTTTTCCACTTGCGCAGAATATTGGAATGCCAATCGATTGTATGATGCCAATGATCTTCATGTCCTCACGCGTTTTCTCAATAGGTCACTTTCTCTTATTATATATTGTCTTTCTTTGTTTAAGTTCTGTGAATACAGTTGGACTATAACCTCAAATGCACGATCCACATAATTAACACATTTCAACATACCACCTTAAAGACAAATGCCTAAACTTTATATATTTTATTGTTTTTAATTAAAATGTTAAGAAACGACTACTTGATATTGGTTTGTATTAAACGCTATATATCAGCGATGGATATCCCGCTTTTCTGTTGAACGAAATAAAAATCATATGTCCGTCGCCTGGCTCTAAGCTACCTCCCTACCAATTTTAACAAAAATCGGTCAAGCCGCAGTAGATGTGTTGCTATCGTTGTGTTGTTATCGATTTGGCGTCACAGATTACCGATTACAGATGACGTTGATATTCGTTACGTCCGTATTTAAACGGTTTTATTTGGCTTACCCCGTTTGTTTTATTTATTCTTGGGTCAAATTTAGTAATTCAAATTTCACCCTCTTCCTGTCAACCGATTAATCTGAAATTTTGTATACACTTTGGATTTTGGTGACAATAAAATTATGTTTATTCATTATCATTATAAATTCAAGATGGCCGCCGCAACAAAATGGCGGTTTTATCAATCCCATCAACATGGGTATCAAATGAAAGGTCTCAACAAGTAGAATACAATTTACTATGCAAAATTGAAATCTAAGATGGCTGCCGCTACCAAATGGCTGATATCAATTGTTTATCGATCCCACCAATATGGGTATCAAATAAAAGGGCTTGACAAGAAGAATACAGTGTGTATAGTGCACTCAATATTTAAGATGGGCGCAGACACTAAATGGCGTATAATAATAAGATTTAAATTTAGAAATTGAATCTGTAATTTAATCCACCACCCAATTCAAGATTAGTGTGGTTAAATATGATACGTCGTTAGCGGTACACCACCCAAGTTAAGGTGAAAGGTTAAAACGCGCCGAGAACTGTATGGCATTGGGGTGGATAAAAATGATATGTCGTTAGCGTTTTCCCCTATAGACTCTGGAGCATCTTGTTGTATATAGCCTTGTATGCAACAGATGTACCTTCCGTCCGAATTGATTTCGCAAGAGACGGAGTACATCTTATACACCCGAAAGCCATACAGTTTCCATCTAAGTACAATTACGGGACGGCTGAAAGAGGAATGTTGCCTTTAATACTATCATGGGCTTCTACAATACATCAAATGCAGGGCAGCACTGTGGATCACGCAGTCGTATACTTAGGTGCGAAACTGTTTGAAGAAGGTCAAGCCTACGTGGCTCTTAGTAGAGTAAGATCTTTGCAGGGACTACGTATAGATTAGTTGGACTGCAATAAACTAACGGGCAAGAAACCTTGCAATAATGAACCACTAAATGAATTAAACAGAATGGGAAATAAAAACTCAAAACTAAAAAATAAAAATAGGTAAAAAAAACTTTTTAAGTTAAACGGTTTTATGTTAAACATACATTGCAATGTTTAAGATAAATGTACTAAAAACCAAAAAATAATATAAATAGATACAGTCCTGGGAATTATAAGCATATGCATAGACTAGACTAAAATAGAACCGTGGCGCACGTCAATTGTCTACAAATTATCGACTTAATGTGCGACAGCAGAATCGTTTAATTCGTCGTTAGGAAGTTGGCCCGCAGACGGTGAGGAAATTACGTACTATTTTCTTGCTCATGGAAATTCCAATAATTATACACTCCATGTAAATAAAAGAGATTTTTCTACTAGTTTATCGTTGGACATTCAAACTTCTGGCTGGCTAGGAATCGTTTCACTGCTCATAGTTTGTCTTTAATCGACAAAACATATGATAAAAGTACTACTCGCTCACCACAATGAAACCCTAAAACTCGCTTTTAATCGAGCTTGCTAGCTTGTTTCCACAGTCTAGCCCTTCTTATCACACGTCCATCGTTGTCTGTTGAACAACTGCCTAATTATAGTGTAACATAACAAAACAATCATTTTAATCAACGATTTTAGACAATTGACGTGCCGCACGGTTTTATTTTAGTCTGTCTATGCATATGTTTATAATTCCCACGACTGTATCTATTTTATTCTTTTTTGGTTTTTAGTACATCTATCTTAAACATTGCAATGTATGTTTATCATAAAACCGTTTAACTTAAAAATTTTTTTTACCTATTTTTATTTTAAATATACAAATTAAATGTATTTTTTTCCAATCTTTCTGAGAGATTTTCTTATTATTTGTTTCCATAAGTACCTTGTACAGATTATTATAAAACTAAAAAAAAATCAGCCAAATCGGTCAAGCCGTTTTCATGTTATGTGGCGACAACGAAAAACGGGATTCACTTTTACATATATAGATTATAATCCACATCGCTTTTGACAGGATCTCAATATATACGACGCATGCTTAAGTCAGCTTGCTTAAACATTAAAATAAAATTTGCTTTGTCTCGACTTAAATGTTTCGGGATATGTTTATACGTTTGAGATAAATAGAATAAATTAATCTTTTATGTCGTCCCATACAAAAATAATCTCAAATATTATCTTGTTTTTTGGATGCCTTGTCATCAAATATCATAACGGAATTCTTTTTTGCTTCTTGCGGTGACAAAATGTGTAATATCCCATTCCTCGTATTGGTTTAGAAGTTTTTTCAAGTTTTTATCCATTTGGACTTTCGACAAGGCTTATCATAACAATAGTTTTTCCAACAATTAATGCTCTAATTGAGCTATAACAATGAACTTTGTCCTGCATGAGCTTCCATTTACACCACCTTTAATGTTTAAAGATAAATACTTTTTATAATATAATTAGTCATAAATCAAATGTCAAACAGGGTATTGGTCTCATAAATAATTTGATAAACACACTACCCTTTGAGGATCATATACCTGGGACAAATTACTGTGGATAAACAAAAAACCAACAGGGAAAAACAAATATCGCACGATATCGATTTCAAGCGTCTTAACTCTTTCACTATGTCTGACACCTATCCAATTCCCTATACATATAATGCCCACCTTGTCGGACTAAATGTCTGGGTTCCATCAAATTCATATAAAAGATTTTGATACGAATACGAATTTTTGCGACTGTCATTCGGGTTGAAAAATGTCCCTGCGGTTTCCCAAAGAATGATCGACATATTCCAACACAACTTCGGGAAGATACATATATGTACATTGACGTTATTATATTATTATAATTATTATTATTCCCACTGGAGCAACCTTCGCGCTGTATTTCATAAACTAAGAGAGGCCAAGTTGCAAATAAATTTGAAGAAAACACAGTTTTGCAAACCCAGGTGAAGTTTCTTTTTTAATTACTAACGTCAGACGGATTAAGCCATAAAGAAAATACTTCTCCCACGAATTTAAAATTACTAAAAAGCTTAAAAGGAATGACTTCCTATTACGGGAAATTTATTTGGAACTACTCTAAAATCGCCAAATATCTGGCGGAACTCCTTAAGGGAGACGATCTCAGGCTAAGTCATCCCAATCCAAAAACATTTCAATCTGACTTGATGAGGAGGGCATGTAAGCCTTCGATGACCTTAAAACCATCCTCGCTTCCTTTGAAGTTTTAGCCTTCCCAAACTTTAATAAACATTTCCATTTAACAACCGACGCTTCTAATTACGCCATCAGGACCGTTATCTCCCAAAGCGACATCGGGGAAAGACCGTTTTACACGACTCTCTCACTGAACAAAACAAGAAAACTATGCGGTGAATAAAAAAGATATGAACATATAGGAACATATGAAAGAATAGGAACAATTATAGAGGAATCTCTTACTTGCCGACCATATCAAAACTTTTCAAAAACATAACTCCTCATTTGCACCTTTGTAGATCAGTAATTTCACTACGTCAACATGGATTTATTAAGCGAAGATTAAAAACAACTAACCTTTAGGAGCTCTCTTCCTACATTATATAGAGCTTCCAAAAAAACTTTTAGATAGATGATTTGCTGTCAATAAAGCATTTGTCTCCGTTAACCATTCTTTCCTTGTTTGGAAACTCGATTTAATGGGACTTCCAGTTAATCTTCTTAGTTGGATCTCACGTTATCTGAATAGCAGTACGCAAAAAAGATTAATTTATCTAATGTTCTCAGGAATACTTCTGGCGTACCGTAGGAGAACCCTTATTGTTCACATTATTTATAAACAACCTGACGAACTCCAGAGAAATAATGTACGCTGATGACATCAAGTTTTCAGTGCAATAAAAGGTGTCGCGTAAACTTATTTAAGTTTTCCGGCTCTAAGTGCAAGCTAATTACATTCTCTAGTGTCGTTCCCAAGATTGCAACTTATTCGCCTAATTGCCGCTCTTTTTATACCCTCGCAGGGTATTACAATTTCAGTCAGAAGTTTGCAACGCAGTGATGGAGGCACATTCGACCATATAAAGTATATATATTCTTGATCAGGATCAACAGCCAAGTCGATCTAGCCATGTCCGTCTGTCTTTCTGTTCGTGTGTCCGTTTCTAAACAAACTAGTCTCTCAGTTTTGAAGCTATCTGAATGAAACTTTGTTGTTAGTCTTCTATATGCTCTCACTCGTATATATGTCGAAACGGGTCGGATCGGACGACTATATCATATAGCTGTCATAGAAATGATAGAAAAATTTTACAAAAATAATTATAACATTTTCAGTTTTCAACGGAATTTAATTGTATTTGAGATATAGCCATTTTATATTACTTTAAAATTTTGTGTACAATTTTATGAAATCGGACTAATATATCATATAGTTCACATAGGAACGATCGAGAAATTAACACAATTAAGAATTATAACTCTTTTAGTTTTTAACGGATTTTCATCAAATTTGAAATACAGCATAGTCATAAATTTTGTGTCAAATTTTATGAAAATCGGACGATTATATCATATAGGTGACATACAAACGATCGTTACATGTAGAGAAAAAATGCAAGTCTGTGAATGTGAAACTGTAAATATAATATGTATGTATATGTGAATAAAATGAAAGGAGGTATAACTTCATTGTTTTTTAACATAAATATATTTAATTTATTGTCATCGAAGTTCTATCTGCAAGGGTATTTAAACTTCGGCATGCCGAAGTTAGCTTCCTTTCTTGTTAAATAATTAATTTTGATGGTGATTTGATTAATTGAACGGCGGTCGATGTAGTGGAATGATCCTTACGTTACTAAATCTTTATTTACACTACAAAATGGTTCTTGCTTTTGAAGCCCTCAGTACAACGTCCATAGTAACCGTTTCGAATCGGTTTTCGCTCTACGCGGTTGAAATTGGTTTGTTAAATAAAGATGGCCGGCCTTTTCTAATAAACTCCTTATAATAAACTTACTTTCCTTTGCGAACCGTAGAATTATGCTAGGTATTAGATTTATTTATGGATATATATTAGATATATATTAAATTTATTTATAGCCTCATCCACGGTTACATGGAAAGTGCTGACTTGTTTTGTGATTTGTACACACCAATCTCTATCGTAGATAGTCTTTCCAAACTAAGAACAACAACAATAACAATTAGTACACATGGAAGCAAACAATCTGGCAGCGCGCCGGTAGTTTAATTCCTCGTACGTTTTTTTTTATTTTCTGTCGCGCCTGCTAATACCTAACCCAAAGATGCACGTGCTAGGTGTCATATGGGCCACTTGAGTGTACTGACCGTAGTTCATCCTCCATTATTATTATTATTATTATCATTAAGATATTCGTCTCTTCTTGCCTGGTCTGTAGAATGTTTAAATATGATAGGCACCCGGTCGTGCCGGAACTCCAACAAGACGTAAACAAATTCTGGACCTTTTCACCATTTTAAATTCTTTGCCAAAACTCTTCCCGATAGAGTCAATGTCGTCAGTTTACCTCTGTAAAAGATTTACCGTGGTTCTTTCCTATTAGACAGCACCAAAAACAATAGTGTCATAAAATGCAATATTTTTGAGTATCCGTCTATTACTAGTCATCTCAAAAAAGTGAGGCCCATGAACAAGTCGAAAGATTCCATTCAACCTTCCATGAAATATGCATGTGCCTGAAAAACGATAACCAAAAATGACATCGCAAACCTCGGTCCATCGATTGGTTAGGGTCTGCCTGGAAATCGATTGCCGTATCCATCGGATTTGAACACTATCCACGAATCCAAAAACAACGTGATTCGGAACAATAACCAACAAGTACAAATAAATACAAGAATGTTTGACGCTATGCATGACTCATTGCAAAAGCTTGAGGACATAATGGAAAAAAATAACTCCATTAATGGACACGTCCTTGTGGGCACGATCCTAACGTATAAGGCCATAAAACTGATAAATCAAGTCGACGAAATCACGCGAGTCTGTTAATTGGCGAAGACTTCTGTGGTAAACACCAACCAAAAAGAAGTAGAGCCCTCCCGACAGAAACACACAGCCTACCGTTTCAAAAACTGGTAGAAGCCATAGAATTGGCAAAACCATCAATTCTAGACTTCCCTATTGTATGTGCTGGCTTTATCCAAGGTTGTGGATGCAAAATACAGGTTGATGCTCCTCTTCCCCACGATTTAAGATGATAAGCAGGTGGTGCTGGAATACAATAGGATGGCAATGGACTACCAAGAAACCTATGCAGGTTTGGAAAACTGTCCCTCAATTGACAATTCGACAGTTTGCCAGGGAGACCCCTAAAAAATAAACATAGCCAGCTGTATTCCTAGGCTGTTGGAGGGCGGCCACGCCCTCTGCAATCACCCGAGAAGTTTTTTTTTCCTGTTGGGCTCGAGACTGTCAACATCCGAAACATATCTACAGCAGCTTCTCTTCAACGCATGTGATGACCACGCCTGCTGTACTGGGCAAAGTAACAGCCACTGGGTATCAATTGTCGCCAAAATATGTTTATGAATTAAGCCTACAATGCTTAAGAAAACAATCAATAAACCATGAATTTTCTAATTAGTTTATTAGAAAAATTAAAAAATTAAATTACGAAAAAAAAACCGAGTTGTGGTGGCAGACTTTTGGCGAACGAAAAAAAGAGTGGTGCGTCGCTTCGAGTTTAACATGCGAATCATCTATTTCATATGCTTAGCCTAGCTTATCTAAGGTTGGCGAAGGCGAGGCGAATTCGCGAAGAGCGCGAGAGAGCTTTATTGCGCTCTCGCCTTCGCCCTAAACTAACTGTTGAACGTTGAACGCCTCCACGGCTTCAACATTCTGGAAGCGGCGCCAGCTTGTGGATCGCCCTTCGGAAGATGGCTCCATCGCTCCGTCTAAGGTCGACGACCCTGACCATGCCGTCCTCCCCTGCGTGCGTCGCGACGATCCGTCCGAGGAGCCACTGTTGAGGCGGCAGGTTGTCCTCTGCCACGATGACGAGCTGTCCCTCCTTGACGTTTTCTTGGTCGTGGTGCCACTTGCCTCGTATTTGAAGGCCCAGCACATACTCCCGGGACCATCGCCGCCAAAACATTTGCTTGGCTGACGAGACAAGCCGCCATCGCCGCAAGCAGCTGAGACCCGCCTGGTCCGGGGTCCGCAGTGCTGGTGCTGCGACGAGGGGCCCGCCTGTCAGCAGGTGTCCTGGAGTGAGTGCCTCTCCGTCGCTTGGGTCCTGGCTGAGAGCTCCGAGGGGCCGCGAGTTCATTATGGCCTCGATTCCGACGAGGACTGTCCCCAGCTCTTCTGCGTTGAGGAGTGCGCCGCCCACCGCTCGTAGGAGTAGGTGCTGAATTAAGCCTACAATGCTTAAGAAAACAATCAACGATATATAACAACTTTTTTATCTCAATCCTAACAGACACCCTCATTGCCGCTTTTTTACTATAAATCGTATGGAGGAAGATAACACTCATTAAAGGCATTTCGCCCCATTCGGGTCGTCGTCGAACTGGAGTTCAAAACCGACAGTGATCTGCGGGACAGTGCACTTAACAGTACAATGCACCGAACCTCGACCGCTACTATCGCTGCACATACCAACTGCTGAAGCGTTAACTGTAAATTCCTTCCCGCAACCCGTGCAGACTTAGAAAGGTGATAGTAGAATGGCATGGTGCAACTGGAGAACGGTAACCGGAACTTCACTGACTTGAATACGATCGGCCAGAGAGGCTTGGTGGTGGCGAATCAGCGAACGCTCGAGGAGAGACCGGAAACCGAACCTTTCGAATACCATTGCAACAAATTAAGAGTAATCAAATTAATATTAAAACGAATTATAACCGAACCAAGTCTTTACAGGAGGCACTCCTCGAAGATGCGACTGAAAGGAATCGAATTATGGTCACTCTTTTTTAGATACAAAATATCCACGGATTAGCTTCCTTCCGGAAGGGAGCTATATATAAACTGAGACCGGACTAGATACTGATGCCAAGAAACTGTTTACACACTGAAAACTAAAAATCTCTTTTGACTTTGCATGCAAAAATTACCCCTTTTTTTAAATGTTTTTGATTTTTCTTTTAATGTACAACTAATTAATATATTATTTTTAATGAGTATGTACAAAAGCAGAAACAAAACAAGCAAAGGAACAGCGTCAAAGCAACAACAAATGAGTTTACACATTTTTTGCACTGTCAAGAAACTCTTTACACACTTTAGTTTTCCATTCTGTTTTATTCTTCTTGAGAAAAAAACTGTACTTTATTATTACCTATGCTTTTTCTCGCATCGTCATGGTTGAATTCTTTTCATTTTATTGTGAAATCTTGCAATACACACACCAAAAAGCGGCAATATCAATTTTTAAACATGCCTGGAGATAGATTGACCTTTAACGCGGTCCTGTTGGTTTATTACAACCACCAACTTGGAAAATCCGCAGCTAAGATGGCCGACATGTTTCGGGTATCCCGGAAAACTATTTGTTTTAAATCGGGCTAAAATTAAGGGAAGGCTGGAAGAAGACAAGAAGGCAAACGGGCAGAACGCCTTATCATGCGAAAGGTGCGTCATAGCTCCCAAATCTCGACCAGAACCCTTGCCTAGGAGTTGGAGGAAGAGTGTGGCGTAGTCGTTTCGCACGAAACTTTGCGCCAATTGATTCTGCGGAACAAATACTCATCGAGAGTTGCGCAAAAGAAACCGCTGCTCTCCGCAGTGAACATTCTAAAGCGGCATTCTTTCGCTATGGAGATGATCAGCAAACCGGAAAATTATTTGGATGACGTCATCTTATGCGACGACATCAAAATTATGCTGTATTATAACGATGGTCCTACCAGAGTATGGCGCAAGCCGTTAACCGCATTAAACCGGCGTAATATTGTGCCTACCGTAAAATTTGGCAAATTATCGGTTATGGTTTGGAGATGTATAAGCAGCAAGGGAATCGGGGAGCTCGCATTCATAGAAAGTACTATGAATGCTGAGCACTATCTCTCCATTCTCCAATCAAATTTGAAGTAGAGTGCTACAAAATTTGGCTTAATGGCCATAGATACGACGTAATTCAAATTTTATCAAGATAATGACCCCAAACATAAGGAGCATACTGTGCGTACTTGGCTCCTGTATAACTGCCAAAAGGTTATAGATACACCTCCTCAGGGCCCTGATATGAACCCCATTGAAAATTTGTGCGTTCATTTAAAGAAAAAGTGGCTAAAAGGCAACCGAAGAATCGAGCAGACCTTTAAACTGCAGTGCTGGAAGAGTGACAGAGGATTCCATTGAAATATGACATAGAAAAGCTAATCAATTCCATGAAAAAACCCATCCAGCATGTAGCAAATGCTAAGGAGGGCGCACAAAGCACTAAAATTATTAAAATTATTATTATTTTAAGTTGTTAAAAATATTTTTTTAGATGTAAGTTTTGTATATCGTGCAAAAAGTTTATTGGCAAAGTCTGTTCGCGCCACGAGGGCGCTTAATTTCGAGCAGCAGTGTGGGAGCACGAGCTTTCGCTCTCGCTGCTCCCGGTCGTCGCTCGCTCCCTCTCGTCTCCTAGCCGAAGGTGACTCCACGGTCCCAGCAGTACCTAATAAAAACTACCACAAAGTGGAAGCGAAGCCCAACTACGTTCTTTTATTTCTGGAAGAACATCACGTGGAACAACAACAACAACACAGAATCAACCCTACCAACGACCAGGAGGAATTATTGGGCTGACGACGGCTTATATTTTTTTTTTAAGAAACCATCCGCCCTCTCCTGTCCATGGTCCTTCGATCGCCGGATCTATCCTGATCCCACCAGTGCCCCATTACGAATTTTTTTTCAAAGATAAGTACGACTCGCCTTCCAAAGTCCATTCGTCCGTGGTCGCCATATTCCTTTTCCCTCAGCGTTTTTTTTTTCTTTCCATCCGATTCCGACCAAAGTGAAAAGTGCCAAATAGATATATATATATATGCATCCAAGTGCATACCTACATACATATGCACAGCCACAGTGAATTTTCTTATTTTCTAAGTGCTTAAGCGCTTGCCAATATTGGCCCTCTACTTCGTCTCACTGTGATCCGCTGGTCCAAGCATATGTATATATGTACATATATATATATATATATATATATATATATATATAATATATATATATATATATATTAAACCCTTAGACATATTCACATATATATATAAGTACCAGTGTCCGTCATTAAACTGCACTTAACCCTTTTAATATATAATACGAAGAATATATATATATATATATATATATATATATATATATACACACACACATTCAAAAAAAATATAACCTTTTTTTATATATAATACGAAAAATAAAGATATATATATACAGAAAAAGAAATATGCACAAACATAATTTAAAAAAAATATATATATGTATATATATGTACAAATATAAGAAAAAAAATTTAAATCCTATTTTTTATTTATATCAATCTACATACATACATATATATTGGGCAAGCTTCGCGCTATTCTGCACTGAGCATCGATCTCCAAGCTATTACATACATATATACACACACCCGCATAAGGGCATATCAAGTAATTATTTGTTCATTTTTTTCGTCGCCTCTTTGTGCCTAGAGCGTGTACAAGCACCTGCACTTATACATTCCACAGCCGAACAGGCTGTCGACTGGAAGCAATTGTCAAGTACCGCTCAATAGGCCTATAGCTAATTCCATTAGCTTGGTGAGAAAAGTTTTTTTTAAATTGTGTTGAGGTCTCTGTCCCAAGTTTGGTTGTTGCGCTATTGTAGCCGACTTCCACCGTTTTTATCCGAGTGTCTGCCACTATTTTTTTATACCCTTGCAGGGTATTATAATTTCAGTCAGAAGTTTGCAACGCAGTGAAGGAGGCACCTCCGACTATATAAAGTATATATATTCTTGATCAGGATCAACCGCCGAGTCGATCTAGCCATGTCCGTCTGTCCGTCTGTCCTTCTGTCCGTCTGTCCGTTTCTACGCAAACTAGTCTCTCAGTTTTGAAGCTATCTGAATAAAACTTTGTAGTTAGCCTTCTATATAATCTCACTCGTTGTTTGGTTTGGTCGCTTGTCCTATTGTGCGGGAGAGCGGCGTTCGGCTGGTCGCTCGCTCGGTGTTGGATAGTGCATACGAGAGAGATGGAATGAGAGGAGAAGAACAGTCTGCATTTGCGAACGACGAAGAACGCACGCCGCCGATCTAACGCCGTACTATTAACACACACACGCCTGTATATAGAAGCTTAAATTAAATATTGAATTTATTCGTTTTGTGTTGATCTTGCCTGGGAACCCCTCTTACAATGACCTCTTGCTAATAATACAAGGGGACACAACTATGCATGGTGGCCCATGAGGGGAACCTGCAAGTTAAAACGTTAAGGTTGGCAATTTGGTGTGTAAATAGATTCCGTTAGATCGCGGCCGCGTTAAGTTTGCAAGTCGGCTCGGCAAATTGCCTGAAAAGAGGAAAGCGATACATAGGCGCAACAACGGCGGTTTTCGGAATTGTCGAGTCGATTTTCTTCTGCGCTTATTCCCGGCCTCTCGAAACACGGGAAAGGAAACGACGATACATAAGCGCCGCAGCTGCAGGTCACGGAACTTTCGAGACGCTTCTTCTTTGTTTTCGCTGCTTCTAGAGGGTGGAATCTTGTGTGTAAACGGAGTAAGTGGACAAGTTACGTGCGAGACAAGAATTTACCGAATTTTCAAATTACATGATTTTTGGGTTGGTGAGTTGCGCTAAGTTTGTTTTACGTTCGGCAGCATGAAATCTGACTCGGAGGCTCCGACTTTGGAGCAGTTAGCAAATTTGCAGGCAAATCGTTACCAATCTCTCAAATCGGTCTTGCAGAATTTTAAGAAGGATTCGCCATCGAGGAAAACAAGAATTTATCTAAAGAAGCGTCTGGAACAAGTGGAAGAAATTAGGAACGCGTTTCGGGAGACGGATTCCGTGATCGTGAATCTAGAAGGGTTTGCGGGCTCAAGCTATGCCGGGAAAAGTTTCCTGTCGGAATTCGAGGAGCGCTATATGGACGCCTATTGCGCCATCGCGGAGGACTTGGACAAACTTGGATCCGAGATTCCGGCACCGCCGCCCCCAACAGGTGGGGGCGCCGACCCGGAAGTGCGACTGAACATGCCACAGATGGCAGTTCCCAAGTTCTCCGGTGAGTGTGTGAGCTGGCCAGGATATTATGACGCCTTCATGAGCGTTATACACAACAACAACAATTTGAGTAATGTTCAACGGTTACACTTTCTCAAAGAGTCGTTGCCACCAGGGCGCGATAATGACATCCGACAAATGCAGCTCATGGAGTCAAACTACGCCGTGGCGTGGGGAATGATGATTAAAAGGTATAATAATCCTCGTCTCGTCTTTTCTCACCACATGAACGCTATCTACGCTTTGCCCAGGTTGCAAAGAGATAGTACCGAATTAATAAGATCGATGTTAAGCACGGTCAATGTTTGCCTGGCTGCATTCCGCCGCGTTCAAGCCTTGGACGGGGAATCGCAGCACTGGTTGGCGCATTACGTAGCATCGAAGCTGCCCAAGGAGACCCATAACGCTTGGGAGCATCATCAAGGAAGCGGCGCCGCCGTCCCGACCTACAAGGAATTGGAATCATTTTTGAATGATCGGCTAATCATAATGGATGCGATTGAGAACCGAAGGTCGTCGTTCGACTCCAATATTGGCCCAGGATCCACCGACCCGAGCAAACGAGTGCTAGAGCATAATGCATAGGAGCGCTTAGGACGGGCGAATAGCGCCTGCTACCACTGTGGGGGCGACCATATTCTGCGTCGTTGCACAGCCTTTCTGGAATTGGACTGCTACCAGAGAAAGGATATAGTGAGCAGAGCGAAATTATGTATTAATTGTTTGAGCAAGTCACATGCGCTGCCGCGCTGCACTAGCAACAAGAGCTGCCAAGTATGTGGGCAGCGCCATCACACCCTGTTGCACTTCCCAGTAATGGCTCAGCCGGCCCGGCCTTCAACGCCGCATCTTAGTGCACCAACAGCCACGGAGAACATATCTCAGCAGAGCCGGCGGTCAAGTTCGAGTCAAAACCCAAGCGCATCTTACAGATGCCATTCGGCAACGTCACCGAATGTTTCTTCGAGGAGCGTACTTCTCGCCACTGCTCGTATCACCGTGCGAAATCCGGTCAACGGGCTGCAAGCCATCATTAACGCTCTCATCGATCGAGGATCCGAGGCAACTATAGTATCTGAGCACGTCGTACAGTCCCTGCATCTGACGCGGGCCAGTACCCGAGCGTCCATTTTTGGGGTCGGCCCCGGGGTTGGTCGTCGTTGCAAGTATACAGTCAATTTTGAAATCGGCAGTATTATTAACCCAACTTTTTCTTTAGAGGTCGATTCAGCATACGTTCTCCCTTCGGTTACTTCCTGCCTGCCGAGTCTTAGCTTCACGCCACAGCGTTGGGATCATATTCGAGGGCTCTCGCTGGCAGATCCTCACTACTCCCGGTCGAAGCGAGTCGACCTCATTCTAGAAGTGGACATGTTGGCGCAAATAATGTTGCCAGACACCAGGATCGGACTGCCCGGCGAGCCCTTAGCTCAGAATACGCACTTCGGATGGATTCTCTCTGGACGTGCAGAAGGCGTGAGGGAATCAACCCAGTTGCGCTGTCATCGAGTGCTTTTGGACACCGAGGCATGGCTGAAGCGCTTCTGTGACGTAGAGTCAGTCCCAGAACGCCCTTCGTTATCGGAGGGGAACCTCTGGTGCGAGGCCTTCTTTCAGAAGACTTACATACGTCGAGGGGATGGCCGCTATATAGTGCGGTTGCCCTTTAAAACCTATCGGGACCCAGCCATGGTCATAGGAAGATCTCAGCAAATGGCGCTTAATCGGTTCCTACAATTGGAAAGACGCCTGTCCAGCAGTCCAGACCGGTGGAGCAAATATGTGGATGAGATCGAGGAATACTTCGCGCTCGAGCAAATAGCGCCGGCTGTGGGCAGTGAAAGTAGTTCAGTGAAGAATACTTCCACTAATATGCATGTAACCTCTTGTATACTCCCACATCACGCTGTCTTCAAGAAGGAGCCTCAGTCGGCAAAGCAGCGAATCGTCTTCGACGCCTCCTCAAGGACAAGCAACGGAAGGTCGTTAAACGATATTCTGTGGACCGGGCCTACACTGCAAAACGACATGTCGGCAGTCATACTCAATTGGCGGAAATATCGTTTCGTTTTCACGGCGGATATACAGAAAATGTATCGCTGCATAGATGTGCACCCGGAAGACGCCAAATATCAGCGGATTTTATGGAGGGCGGCGGATGGATCGATCCACGTTTATGCATTGTCGACGCTAACGTTCGGAACGGCTTCTGCGCCCTTCACGGCCATCAGGGTCATTCAACAGCTAGCGAAGGATGAACGGCGTTCATTTCCTAAAGCGGAAGAGGTGTTGATGCTTGAGATATACGTGGACGACATTCTTTCCGGAGGACATTCGATAGAAGAGACGGAAGACAAGAGGACCCAGGTGGCGGGGGCGATAAAATCCGCGCGCATGGAGTTGCGGAAATGGTCCAGTAATGAAGCGAGTATCCTGCTCTCGTTTCCGTTGGAGCATCAGTGCAGTCAGACACCTTTAAACTGGGACACCACGGATCCTATCAAGGCGCTAGGAATGTATTGGCTTCCAAATAAGGACTGTTTCAAATTTCGGATCAATTTTGAGATACCGGATAGCCTAACCAAAAGGATGATTCTATCGAGCATAGCAAGGCTGTTTGACCCGCTGGGACTCATCGCGCCGGTCATCATCTCGGGAAAGTTAATACTGAAGGACGTAACTATGGCGAAGAAAACGAATGCAGACGGAACCATGGCAACTCTGGATTGGGACGACGAGGTTCCTAATGCGCTTGCGGAACGGTGGCAAGCGTTTCGGGACGGCTTGCTAAGGATCGGCGATATTAGTATACAGCGGTGGATTCATTATTCTCCTGGAGCCATAGTTTCGGCTCAGCTTCACGCGTTTTGTGACGGGTCGTCGACATCCTATGCAGCTGCGACTTATTTAAGGCTCCAGCATCAAGATGGAACGTGCTACGCCTCTTTGTTGGCCGCAAAGTCAAAGGTTACTCCTACCAAATCCTTGACCATACCTAGGACGGAGCTGAGTGGTGCCGTACTGGCCGTCAAGTTGGTGAAATGGTTAACCGCGGCCAGGTGGATAAATGGCCTCCCAATCCAAACCATTTACTGGACGGATGCTACAATTCTTCTGGCTACACGGGGACGTCAATAGATGGAAGACTTTCGTCGCTAACAGGGTCGCCTTTATTCTGGATCATTCTGCGCCATCGCAATGGGGGCATGTAGGGACTAGCGAGAACCCAGCAGACTGTGCGACAAGAGGGCTATCTCCGGGTGAGCTAGCGGGCTACGGCTTGTGGTGGCGAGGACCGGAGTGGCTTACACGCTGTCAAGGTGACTGGCCCTCGACGGAGGTCGGTCAGGCCGACATGAATGATGCCGCCCTAGAGGCGAAGACGGATAAAGTACGCGTTCACCACACAGTCCCGCTGCCATCGTTGGTTGAAAGATTTTCGAGTTTCACCCAGGCCGTGAGAGTCGTAGCGTACGTATTTCGGTGCAAGTCCAATATTGCCGGAAAAGGAGAGAGGCGCACCGGTCCCCTAGGCATCGAAGAGCTCGACCATGCTCTATTCGCTATCGTGCGCATCGTCCAAGGGGAGTCTTTCGCATCGGAGTTGACCGCTGTAAAAAATTCCAAACGGCTGCCCTCCAGAAGTAAGCTCTCAAGCTTGTCACCGATCTTAGTAGAGGGCATACTGCGAGTAAGGGGGAGATTGCGCCATTCTGGTCTGTCGCACGAGCGTCGCCATCCAATAATCATTCCAAGCTCTCATCATTTTACACAACTAGTAATACGCTATTCGCATATCTTGACTGCACGGAGGTGCGCAGCTAACTCTGGCGCACACTCGCCAACGGTTCTGGATACTGACAGGAAGGCAGGCAGTGCGATCGATTGTACGGAAATGTGTGAGGTGCTTTCGGGCCCGGCCAATCACGTCGGCACAGCTTATGGGAGATTTGCCGATACACAGAGTGAACCCCCCTAGTCGGCCATTCCTGGCGACTGGAGTTAATTACACAGGCGCTATAGAGCTGAAGGCAGCGCGGTTACGAGGAACTGCCGCTTACAAAGGATATATCGCCGTTTTCATTTGCCTTGCAACAAAGGCAGTGCATCTAGAAGCGGTGACAGGCCTCACCTCGGAGCATTTTCTGCTAGCTTTGGGAAGGTTTACCGGTCGGCGAGGGATCGTTCAACATATCTACAGTGACAACGGAACCAACTTTGTCGGCGCGGACAATCTGATGAAGGCATTCTACGGTAAGCTTCAGGAGGATTATGAGAAGCTCATAGCCCCCAAGCTCGCTTCGCAACGAACCACCTGGCACTTTAATCCTCCGCAGTCGCCAAATTTTGGCGGGCTGTGGGAGGCTAATGTGAAGTCGGTGAAACATCATCTCAAGAGGGTCATTGGGGATCGGAGGCTCACCTATGAGGAGTTGTCAACGGTGCTCATAAGCATAGAGGCGTGCCTCAACTCCCGACCGCTCTGCCCTCTCACAGCTGATGCAGATGATCTCGAGGTGCTCACACCGGCGCATTTTTTGATTGGGGACTCCATGCTGGCGCCTCCGGAATATCGACCTCAGTCCAAGTCCTTCGTGGAGCAGTTTCTAGTCCAGCAATCCATGATAAGGCATTTCTGGAAGGCTTGGAGTCGAGACTGGCTAGCCAATCTGCAGCAGAGACCCAAGTGGTGTCAGGAGACTGAGGGCATTCAGCTCCACGACCTTGTCATCATCAAGGATGACCGATTTCCGCCGTCGCAAGGGCTACTGGGGCGCGTCGTGGAGTTGCACCCAGGGACTGACGCGTTGGTCCGGGTTGTAACGCTTAAAACCAAGCAAGGCCATTTAAAACGGTCAGTGTCAAAACTTTGTCCACTGCCGATACGTTCTTAGAGCTCTCACTTTGCGCACCTCAACCATAATGAATTGTTTCTTGCGCACGTTTCTTGTCTCATTTCTCCATACTAGATTCTACCCCGCCTACCACCGTGCAGGATCTGGACAAGCGGAGATGTTTCATGCTTAGTCCAGCATTGGCGGGCGGCATGTTTGGTTTGGTCGCTTGTCCTATTGTGCGGGAGAGCGGCGTTCGGCTGGTCGCTCGCTCGGTGTTCGATAGTGCATACGAGAGAGATGGAATGAGAGGAGGAGAACAGTCTGCATTTGCGAACGACGAAGAACGCACGCCGCCGATCTAACGCCGTACTATTAACACACACACGCCTGTATATAGAAGCTTAAATTAAATATTGAATTTATTCGTTTTGTGTTGATCTTGCCTGGGAACCCCTCTTACAATGACCTCTTGCTAATAATACAAGGGGACACAACTATTCACTCGTATATATGTTGGAACGGGCCGGATCGGAAAACTATATCATATAGCTGCCATAGGAATGATCGGAAAATTTTTACAAAAAAAATTTTAACTTTTTTAGTTATCAATAGAATTATATCAAATTTGAGATATAGCCATTTTACTATACTCTACAAGTTTGCATAAAATTGTATGAAAATCGGGCTACTAAATCATATAGCTCCCATAGGAACAGTCGAGAAATTAATACAATTAAATTTATAACTTTTTCAGTTTTCAGCTGATTTTCATCAAATTTGAGGTATGGCCATTTTATATTAGTCTTAAATTTTGTGTCAAATTTCATGAAAATCGGACAACTATATCATATAGGTGCTATACAAACGATCGTTTGATGTAGAGGAAAAATGCAAATCTGTGAATGTAAAACTGCAAATATAATATGTATAGGTGAATGAAATGAAAGCAGGTATTACTTCATTGTTTTTTAACACAAATATATCTAATTTATATTGTATGGATTCCAATTCATAGAAGTTCTATCTGCAAGGGTATATAAACTTCGGCGTGCCGAAGTTAGCTTCCTTTCTTGTTTTTATTTACTTAAAAAAAAAAAATAAGAGAGCAATCTTTCTCTCATTTTGCTAATTTTTTTGTTTCTTGTTTTTCTTTTTTTTTACTATTGTACCAGTGAGGGCGGAGTTTCAACATTTGTCAAATTGATATTCAGACTGGGTTTGTTCATCCTAGTCCAGGCCTTGTCGCAGTGTTTTTTTTTTTTTTGTATTCTGGTTTGGGCGGTGCGTCAGTTAGGCGGTCTCAGTTTCATCAGGCCCTAATTGACCATGCCCTTAGAGGGAAAGTCGAAACATTTTAAAAGGTACATAAAAGCTGAAATGTCCTCCCGAAGGAATATTGTCTCCACCACTCCACCCGGCGACAAAGAACTCTTTCCTATTGACCGACTGAGAGAATATTCTTAATAGATGTTGTAATTCCAGTAAGCCGTGTCCCATCCAATTCACACTTGTTTAACTCTTATCTTATTTCATCGAGAAAATAGGCCATGATATTATTTTTAAACATCCCGGTAACTGCATTTGTCGAAGTCGTATCTGTATTTGTATCAAAAATTTTGCTAAGTGTTTCCCCAAAGTGGAGAAAACTTTCACATGGAAGGACATACAAATCTTGGTTCTGTATTGTGATGCGAACTTCATCATTCGGCTTGAAGTTTTGTTGATATGGATAATAAGTATGAAGTTCTTTTTATACCCTTGCTGGGTATTATAATTTCAGTCAGAAGTTTGCAACGCAGTGAAGGAGGCACCTCCGACCATATAAAGTATATATATATTCTTGATCAGGATCAACAGCCGAGTCGATCTAGCCATGTCCGTCTGTCCGTCTGTCAGTTTCTACGTAAACTAGTCTCTCAGTTTTTAAGCTATCTGAATGAAACTTTGCAGTTAGTCTTCTATATACTCTCACTCGAATATATGTGGGAACGGGCCGGATCGGACGACTATATCATATAGCTGCCATAGGAATGATCGGAAAATTTTTACAAAAAAAAAGTATAACATTATCAGTTTTTAACGGAATTAAATAAAATTTGAGATGTACCCATTTCATATTATTCTACAATATGTGTAAAATTTTATGTAAATCGGACTACTATATCAAACATAATTTCATCTTTCCAAGTGAACGGACGTGCTTTTTTCTTGCGCTCTCGTTTTGTATTAAAGATTGAATATAACCACCGGGGTTAAATTAAATTTTCTAATTTGTGTTTATAACTTTCCGATCACTTCGCGTGTGCATGCAGCTATTCTAATTTGTGTATATAATTGGTTTTATTGTCCAATTTAGTTGTGCTGCTAGTGCTAGCTTTTGCATATTTAGCATTCCTTTTTGTGCCTTCTTCGTCTAGCTTTGCGCCGTCGCAACAGCTAAACGTTTTATTTACTTATCTCCCACGCTCTCCCACTCTCTCACTTTAGCTGTGCCGCTGCACTTCTTATCTTATTCGATCTCATTCGCTCTCCCGCTCTCTCGCTCTCTCTGTGACTTTTCACTTCTTTCTTCATAGCTCTGTTGTTATTTTTTCCAAGTACAAGTACAGTGGTAAGTCCTTATAATGTCCGGAAATATTGTCTGTTTCGTCAAGACCTGCAAAAGGCAATTGCTGCAGGTGACCTTACAATCGGCTGCTGGCTGAGCGACAACGTCATGCACGCCAAGTGCATTGGAGTTGCAGCTCGAACGGTGGACGATGTAAAAAAAAAACATCGGCTTGCGTTTCTGTTGTGAGGCCTGTCGCGATGTAGAAAGGGAGATGATGTCTTTCATGCGGCAAACCAAAAACGGTTTTAAGGGCATTTTAACGAGTTTTCGTAAAACTCTTGATATGTTCTTGGCGCTGGACACCCAATTTAATAGCCTTACGCTATTAAATGAGTCTCCTAGGCGCAAAAAAACTGCTATTGGTGGGCAGCATGTAGACGGACCCCAACTACCTGCAACGGGCTCTCAGCAGCAGCCTCCCTCGGCACAGCCCTCGACCTCAGCATTAATTCCAAGAGTGCTGAGATCGAGCGCTAGAAAAGATTCGGTACCCGAATGTGCAGCGGGAGTGGCCGTACCGCCGGTGATTTCTGTTTTGTCCCCTGGGGGGTCGCAAATATTGAACCCTCAAAGTCCCGTGTTTAACGATATATCTGCCCAGTGTGTTAGGCCCGGAATACCGGCCGAAAATGGCACGGCAGATAACCAATCTGCCTTGCCAAAAGCCCTTATAGCGGTTCCACCGACGAGACATATTTTTGTCTCGCGGCTGTCCCCTGACCAAACATCTGAAGATGTTCTCGCCTTTATACAAGGCAAAACCAGAGCCGAAAAATTAAGATAAAGGTGGAAAAGTTCAAATTTTCTTACTCTAGGGACATTTCATCTTTCAAAATAAATGTCCCTAACGAGCTTTTTAACACTATTTGCTCTCCCAACTTTAGGCCAGAGTACATTGCTGTTAAGGAGTTCGAGGCGAAGAAAAAGAAAAAGCGGCCTGTAGGAATAACTCTTCCCAGGCCTGATGATACCACTGCGCTTTCTACGTCTTCCAATCCCGACCCAAAAAACTAACCTACTCCTTAGGTATTTCCTATCAGAATGCAAGAGGCTTACGTAGTAAGCTTCCTAACTTGTATTCTGATAGCCTTTCGTTTGCATCTCAGGTTATTGTGCTCACAGAAACCTGGTTAAAGCCGGAGATTCTGAGCTCCGAAGTTTTTCCAGCTGTGTTCACGGTATATCGGCTAGATCGCCGTATCAGACGCGGGGGTGGAGTTCTCATAGCGGTGGACTCCTCACTCACGTCAGAATTATTAACCTTCGAGGAATGCAACGATGTTGAGTTCCTCTGTGTGAAGCTATCTATCAAAGGTAGCTCAATTTTTATTACCTGTTCCTACATACCTCCACTGTCGGAACTTCCTATTTATTGGAATCACCTTTCAGTTATTCAGATGGTTTCCAGTGAACATTTGGATAGAGACCAGTTGGTAGTCCAAGGAGATTTTAATATCCCTGGTGCCATTTGGTGCTCAAATAATTCCACCAATACTCTCCATACACCTACACAATATGACTTTATCGCTGGCTTGTTTGACATTTCGCTGTCTCAAGTCAACCATGTGCGAAATTCCTTACAGCGCTTGCTTGATCTTTGCTTCGTCTCTGATCCTGCGAGAGCCAGTTTAGCAAGGGTGGCTCATCTGACACAGCCCGAAGATCCTTATCATCCAACATTCGATGTGACTCTTGATATTGGGTGTGACGTATAGAATATTTCTGACCGTCCAGCCAATAAAGTCCTATGTTTTCGCAAGACGGACTTTGAACGACTGAATAATTTTATAAACGAGTTCAATTGGTCCGATCTATACATGTGCACTGACATGGCAGTTGCCGTGGATATTTTTTACAGTGCCATGAATTCATTTTTTACTGAATGTGTTCCGTTATATTATCCGCCAAGCTCGAATAAACCGCCGTATGCTAAATTTAAAATCACCGGTTCTCAATCTGCCCTTTCATCTTATTTATCAGCTCGGTCAAACTTTACCGTGCTGAACGCGCAGTGTTATTAAAACTATTAAACTCGTTGCAGGGCCCAGTTCTCACAGGACCCAAAACAGTTTTATAATTTTGTTAACACTAAACGAAAGCCTAAAACAAATCCTTCCTCGCTTTCATTTGAAAATACTACCGCAAATAATGATCAGGCAATAGCCGATCTATTTTCGCAGTTTTTTCAAACAACCTATTCAAGCTCTTCGTATCTACACCAGACCTATTCCTACGGCATACCCAAATCAAACTTAATTTTCTGTCCTAGCCTAAATGAAAGCTCTCTCCTTTTAGATCTTCATCGTGTCAAGCCAGGTCCCGACGGAATTCCTGGCTGTGTGCTCAGGTATTGTGCCGACGCCATGTGCTATCCCCTTCTGAAATTGTTTACCTTGTCCTTGGAAACCTCCCAATTTCCCATTATTTGAAAGGAATCGTTTATTATTCCTCTCCACAAAAAAGGTAGCAAATTGGATGCCAGCAATTATAGAGGAATCTCTAAGTTGTCGGCCATCCCCAAATTATTTGAAAACATTATCACCCCTCACTTACAGCACCTTTGTATCAGTGATTTCTCCATGTCAACATGGTTTTATTAAGCGAAGATCAACAACACACAGAGGAATTCAACATCGTTGCATTCCTCGAAGGGTAATAATTCTGACGTGAGTGAGGAGTCCACCGCTATAAGAACTCCACCCCCGCGTCTGACAGGGCGATCTAGCCGATATACCGTGAACACAGCTGGAAAAACTTCGGAGCTCAGAATCTCCGGCTTTAACCAGGTTTCTGTGAGCACAATAACCTGAGATGCAAACGAAAGGCTATCAGAATACAAGTTAGGAAGCTTACTACGTAAGCCTCTTGCATTCTGATAGGAAATACCTAAGGAGTAGGTTAGTTTTTTGGGTCGGGATTGGAAGACGTAGAAGGCGCAGTGGTATCATCAGGCCTGGGAAGAGTTATTCCTACAGGCCGCTTTTTCTTTTTCTTCGCCTCGAACTCCTTAACAGCAATGTACTCTGGCCTAAAGTTGGGAGAGCAAATAGTGTTAAAAAGCTCGTTAGGGACATTTATTTTGAAAGATGAAATGTCCCTAGAGTAAGAAAATTTGAACTTTTCCACCTTTATCTTAATTTTTCGGCTCTGGTTTTGCCTTGTATAAAGGCGAGAACATCTTCAGATGTTTGGTCAGGGGACAGCCGCGAGACAAAAATATGTCTCGTCGGTGGAACCGCTATAAGGGCTTTTGGCAAGGCAGATTGGTTATCTGCCGTGCCATTTTCGGCCGGTATTCCGGGCCTAACACACTGGGCAGATATATCGTTAAACACGGGACTTTGAGGGTTCAATATTTGCGACCCCCCAGGGGACAAAACAGAAATCACCGGCGGTACGGCCACTCCCGCTGCACATTCGGGTACCGAATCTTTTCTAGCGCTCGATCTCAGCACTCTTGGAATTAATGCTGAGGTCGAGGGCTGTGCCGAGGGAGGCTGCTGCTGAGAGCCCGTTGCAGGTAGTTGGGGTCCGTCTACATGCTGCCCACCAATAGCAGTTTTTTTGCGCCTAGGAGACTCATTTAATAGCGTAAGGCAGTAGTATAAAAACGGGATTTTCGGGACCTTTGATGTCGGCAAAAGGGGTAATAAAAATGCAATTAATGGGTTAGCTGTCAAAACATTTAATTGCTTTGAGTAATAAAAATGCAATTAATGAGGGTTAGCTGTCAACCTGTCAATGGATGGGGGTAATAAAGATGCAATTAATTAGGGTCAGTGTATGTAAAAGGACACTTGTGAACAAGTGTTCAAGCGCCCCAACAAGGATGTGGATACGAGTGCGAAAGGGAGGGGAGCGATCCCGAGCGATCCCGGAGCGCACGTGTACGTTCCCACGACCCTCACTGAAAGAAAGGGACGGGGGAGGCAATTGAAAAGGTCGCACCGCAGCGATCCTGGGCCGCATCGATCCCGTTCACGCACGTGGACGTTGACCCACAATCCTCACTTAAAAAAGGGACGGGGGTGGAATGGGAGAAGGGTGCTAACGGAAAAATCCACGCTCTGCTCGATCCTCGAGCGCACTTGGACGTTGACCCTCAATCCTCACTTAAAAAAGGGATGGGGGTGGCTCGATCCTCGAGCGCACTTGGACGATCACCCACGATCCTGACTTAAGAAAGGGACGGGGGTGGAATGGGAGAAGGGTACATGTTTGGAACGGAAAATCCACGCTTTGCTCGATCCTCGAGCGCACTTGGACGATCACCCACGACCATCACTTAAAAAAGGAACGGGGGTGGAATTGAAGAAGGGTACATGTTTGGAACGGAACAACCAAAGTACAACCATATGAATGACGCACACCACGAGCGTGGATTTTCCCTATGAGATAGTACATGCTTACACACACACCACCACCCCATCCTTTCACAAATTCGAGGAAGGATCACCCTCACCACCCTTTCTTTCATTGACCAAAAGATGTGCCCTTCTTTGATATGGAATTGTGACTTTTAAGTGAAAGAGTAAATCTGAAAAATAAATACTGAAAAAAAAAAATACATCCCCAAGCCCTTTTTTCCCAATAAAAAATGGATATATATTTATTTATATATTATAATTTTATTTATCAAATATAAATATCAGAAGCGATGTTCTAAATCAACATACATTTTCATAATTTTTAATGATTTTTGAGAGCGAACACTGAAAAAATGACAGGCGCAAGTATCGAGACCATTGTTGACATTATCATTCGCCCAAGAGCAAGATGTGAAATGTTGTCCATGTATATTTGAAACCAGCGGTGTATCAGGCATCCTCTGATGGAAATATTTTATCGAATCCTCCAGATATTGCTCGTGTTCGGGGAAAATTTTATTCTTATACATTTTCATGAAATTATTTATTCTAATTACAAGTTGATGTATTGTAAAAGAGGTTGTGGGTTTGGTTTTGTTTTCCAATGACATCATTTTTGATTGCTCCGTGGACGTCTACTCCCAATGATTATAAAAATTGAATGATCTTATCCTATAAAAATTTTTAGACGATACGTTGAACTAATCCACTCAATGGTGTATATTCAACTAGTCGATCATGGATGAGAAGGCAATATACCTTTGTATTCATCTCACTCGCCACACTTAGCTCTGTGGAAATTTTTACATCAATCGGTCCTGATTTTACAGACTCATTCTGGTATGAGAGATCAACAACAACGACAGGAGCCTTCCTTATAAACTCGATGGGTGATAGAAGTGCCCGTGGTTCTCGATTGTAGTAGCTCTCTTGGAATTTTGTATACATGTCGTACAAGACGGCAAACCGATTCTCATTATATTTAATATTCAAATCCTCATAGGGATAGACTTCAGAATTTAGATATACTTTTGCATTTCTCAAATTGTTTGTAATTAGCTGTCCATTTAACGTAAATGCAATGACAGCAAAACGTGGGCGTTCCCTATTTGCAGCCAACTTTACATTCCAGATATGATGTGTTCCCTGTACCAATGTTGGATTAATATAACAATCCCAACTCCGGAATGCGAGTGGGAGAGTAGCTCCACTTTTCACTACATTAAACATTTTAATTTTAGCACTGTCACTTGGAACGATGTGGGGAATCTTCCAACATATGTTATGTATAGCAATATTGTGTGTTTTTCCATCAACTGTTTTAATATACATATCATCAGTGTTTTTTGTAAGCAAGAGAACGAGCTCATGTTTACAATTTAACACTACTTTCTTGTAGTCTTCAGCGAATCCCATCAACATTTTTAAAGGTACAGAAAAGCTGAAATGTCCTCCCGAAGGAATATTGTCTCCACCACTCCACCCGGCATTACGACAAAGAACTCCTTCCTGTTGGCCGACTGAGAGAAAGTTCTTAATAGTTGTTGTAATTCCAGTAAACCGTGTCCTATCCAATTCACACCCGTTTAACTCATATCTTATTTCATCTAGAAAATAGGCCATGCAATTATTTTTGAGCATCCCAGTAACTCCATTTGTCGAAGTCGTTCCTGTATTTGTGTCAATAATTTTGCTAAGTGTTCCCTCAAAGTGGAGAAAACTTTCACATGGAAGGACATACAAATCTTGGTTCTGTATTGTGATACGAACTTCATCATTTGGCTTGAAGTTTTGTTGATATGGATAATAAGTATGTAGTTCTTTTTTAACAATGCTTTCATCATTGACAGGTTTTTCTTGAACATAAAAAATCTCATTCATTTGAATTATTTATTTAATATTAAATCCCAATGATTTTAAAATCAATTTATTTTTTAATGTGAGAGTCGGCCGTTGATTTGAAGGACCTCGGGTTGATGATGATGATTTTGAAGATGATGATGCTTTCACTTCAACTGTAGGTTTAATAATGTTATCAAAGGAGCTATGTAACGTCTTTTTATTATAAATAATCATTCTGTTGATCGTAAGTGAAGACGAATTGATACAGTTTCTCCACGCAAATTAATTAATTCTCCGTTTTGATCAGTTATCCGTACTTCGAGTGTGCTTATTTCTCTGGTGTTGACAGGTAAATAAATCAAGTTGTGTGGTGTAATGTTCATTTTATATCCAGGCGGAACATTGATTCCAAATTCATGAAGCACATGATTTGGTTTATTCCCCACATATGATCCACTAACAATGTTACACTCCAATCTAACAGAATTTATTTTTAAAATATTTACAGGGTTATCCGAGACGTAAATTTCATTTTCATTTGGTCTTAATTTACGCTTATTAAATCCAAATAATCGTCCAATTGATCGTTGATGATTAAAATATACTATCTCTTTTTTACTAACAACTTGAACTTGTAAAGTATTGGTGTTACATTCAATTGTTACACTATTGTGAAGTTCATATTCCTTGAGCTTATTAAAAATATATTTTATTATATCCTCAAACTCATATGAGCCTATAGGTATTTCTATGACTTTGTTTCCAATATGAAATAGATTATTCCCCTTATCTACATTCGGTATAGAATTGAATGTATAAAAGTCGATTAGAGCACATTCATAATTACGATTTAACTCAATTTGAGGAAAAAAATGTTCGCTTAGTACAGATGTGTTTCCATTTAAAGCAATTGTTAGCGATGTACTCATTATGAAGCTTAATCGTGAACTGTATGTTTTTTTATCAACTTCATTATACTTATATTATTATTTATTCGAGAATAATAAACTGATCGAATCCTTTTCTGTATCGTCCAGTTTTCATATCATCATCCTTAGAGATTAGAAGAAATCCAAATTTATCTTCCCAACACCTTCTTGATATATTCATGAATGAATTATAATCCATATCGCTGTTAACATGATCTCGATATATACGACGCATGTTTAAGTCATCCTGTTTAAACATTATAATAAAATTCGCATTGTCTCGAATTAAATGTTTCGGAATATGTGTATACGTTTGAGATAAATAGAATGAATCAATCTTCCTATGTCGTCCCATACAAAAATAATCTCGAATATTATCTTGTTTTTCGGATGCGACATCATCAAATATCATAATGGAATTGTTTTTTGCTTCTTCTGGTGACAAAACACTATCATTTGACGAAAATGTGTAATATCCCATTCCTCGTATTGGTTTCACAAGATTTTCCAAATACTCATATTTTGGTTGATATAAACTCTTTGAAAATATGTAAATATTTTCAAATTTTAAGCCATTTGGACTTTCGATAAGACTTATCATCACATTGGTTTTTCCACAATTGGATGGTCCAACAATTAAAGCTCTAATTGTGTTTGGTAACAATGAACTGTGTCGTGGATGAGTAATTTCACCATGCACACCACCTTCAATGTTTCTTACTGTGATACTTTTATTTTGTCTTAATAAACGCATGATTTGAAGATAAGTACTTCATTCGAGGACAATCATTCGTTAATTGAGGTTGATATAAAATGGGGAAACATTTTTATAATATAATCAGTCATAAATCAAATGTGAAACAGGGAACTGGTATCATAAATAATTTAATAAACACTTTACCCTTTGAGGCTCATATACCTGGGTACAATTACTGTGGACCTGGCACAAACCTTGAGAAACGATTACTTCGTGGTGACCGAGGGATCAATGGTTTAGATGAGGCTTGTCGGGAACACGACATAGCATATTCAAATAGCAAGGACTTGAGTGAACGACATAAAGCAGATTCCATCTTAATTGATAGGGCTCGGGATCGTGTAAAAGCATTGAATAGCAGCATTAGTGAAAGAGCTGCAGCATATTTTGTGAGCAACGTGATGAAGCTAAAGAAAAAATTTGGGATGGGAACAAAGCAGCAGAAAAAGAAAGTTGTAAAAAAAACTCTTGCCTCAATCATCAGAAAGGCAACAATCGAATTGCGAAAGAATAAACCTCTTGACTTATTGAATGCAGTAAAAGTGGCTCGCTCTGCAGTATCTAACTCTATGGGGTGTAGGAAAAATGTTGTAATTCCACGGGTTATAGCAGTCCCTAAAATTGGTGGTTTTTTACCATTGGTACCTATTTTAACAGCCCTTAGCGCTGTGGGAAGTTTAGCATCAGGTAGCGCTGCAATTGTAAAGTCTATTAACAATGCAAAGATGGCAAAGGCACAACTTGAGGAAAACCAGAGACATAATAGAAAAATGGAATCGGTAGCGTTAGGCAAGGGATTGTATTTACATCCATACAAGAAAGGTTACGGTATATCATTTACCAACAAACAAAAACGCAATCAAAAAAACTACTAAATGAGCTACCTAATAGAGCGTTATCGAATTTTGATATATTGAAGTTTGCCTTTAAAAATATTCCTCATTTTCGAGGAGTTTATATGAAAGATGAAATACCGAAATTTCCTCATCATTCTGAATGTGGAATAATAAATTTAGCAGACTCGACATCAGAAGGAACGCATTGGGTAGCCTATTTTAAGAAGGGGACACACTCGTTTTACTTTGATAGTTTTGGGAATTTACAACCTCCATTAGAAGTAATAAGATATTTGGGTAAAAATATAAAATATAATTACAATCGTTTCCAAAAATTTGGTACTTTTAACTGTGGGCATTTATGTATCAAATTTTTACTAGAGTGCAATTCAAGCCATGTCCTGCCTAACCTTCACTTTACATGAAGTGGACAATATGAGTCGATAGACGTTTCTTAGAATCCCCTCCCATTCCACACATGCTGTGTAGTCGGAGGAGGAGAAATGTTCTCCTCGTCGGGTATAAAATCAGGGACCTCGTCTAGGAAAAATATCATTCAGCGAAGAACCAGCGCCAAGACCAGCCACCAGCCACCAGCCACCAGCTCAACACCAAAAATGAAGATGTTTGCCAGCTCCACCGCCTCCAACAGCTCCACCAGCTCCACCGCCTCCACCAGCTCCACCGGCACCAACACCAACTCCACCACCTCCACCACCATCACCAATTTACCCGAAGGGGTATCTCAGGAGGACCTCAATGCCCTGATGAGGGACATTGAGCAGGACCCGCTGATGCTTGCCCTTAACAGTTGCAGGGTTAAGGGTAAGCTCAGCTTCAACAAACTCCCTGTCAACATGGAGTTTGACATTTTTTCAGCGAGGAGGGTAGCTGGCAAGTTTGGGCAAAATATAATGCTCGAACTTGCCAATGTATTGATCTATCTTCCTGATAGATACAATACGATTGAAGATAGCCTGATTTATTTTTTTAACACAAAGTGCTACACCCTTATAAAAAGGGATGATGGCAATATTGATTTTAATTTAAAAAATATTATGTAATAGCTTTTAAAAAAATTAAAAAATATATAAATAAAAAACAATTTTTAAACTTAAAAATAAAATTTTTATTATTGGGAAATGGGTATTGGGGATCTTTTTTTCAGCATTTTTATTTTTCAGAACTTACAAAATTTAAAATATAAATAAAAATAAAAATTAAAAAATGTAAACTAAAATCGAAATTTTTTTAATATTAGGAAATGGGAGTTGGGGTTCTTTTTCAGCATTTATTTTTCAGATTGTTTAAAATTTAAAAAATTAATTTTCATAATAAATTAAATTAAATTAAATTCAAAATTTTTTATTATTGGGAAATATATTGGGTATATATTTTTTTTCACAACTTTATTTTTCAGATTCTTTAAAATCTTAATCAGGTCGTACAACCAGCTCTGTTTATCAGATCAGATCAGGTCGTACAACCAGCTCTGTTTATCAGATCAGATCAGGTCGTACAACCAGGTCTGTTTATCAGACCTGTTAATACCAGGTCTGTTTATCAGATCAGATCAGGTCGTACAACCAGGTCTATTTATCAGACCTGTTAATACCAGGTCTGTTTATCAGATCAGATCAGGTCGTACAACCAGGTCTGTTTATCAGACCTGTTAATACCAGGTCTGTTTATCAGATCAGATCAGGTCGTACAACCAGGTCTGTTTATCAGACCTGTTAATACCAGGTCTGTTTATCAGATCAGGTCTTACAACCAGGTCTGTTTATCACACCTGTTAATACCAGGTCTGATTATTACATCAGATAATACCACACCTCTTTAAATATATATGTATATATGCTTATGATTAATAAATTTTTTCTCAGTACATTCCCAACCCCAAGACTGAAATAACCACTCTTATTCTTCGAATTTAAATATTTTCAAATTACATCACAATGAACCAAAATATTTTATCACAATTAAATAAAACTCGAAATGCTTTGAAAAAAAAGTTTTCAGAGTTAAAACAATTTAAGACCCAGAATATTATGGGTTTGGAAGAAACATTTAAACCCATAACTGATCCATTAAATGAACTTGTTAATAATAATAAAAATATTAACAAAAAATTCCTGTCCAATACAGAGGGAGACAATCAAAATGATCAATTTGAATTTGACAAAGAGATTAAAACTCCGCTTATGAAAAAAAGGAAACTAACATTTTACACTGCAGCTACAAAAAATTCAAAACCCAAATATGATACATACAAACCATTGGATTGGAGATTAAAAAGTGATGATGAATATGATAATATTTCTGGTGGGGATGAGGTGGACGAGAACGATCAATTTTATTCCCAATCAGTTATAGATGATGATTCTTCATTCTCACCACCGGATCATCACTCACATCAATCATCACCAGTATTATCAAATCAAGCAACTGCTCACACAACTCAAACCTCCCCCCATACATCACCATTGATTAGATCTCCACCCTCAGTGCTTGAACAGAGTTCAAAAAATTTTAATGTTAGTGAACTAGCACGAGATCATATTTTGGATAAAACATATGGACCATACAAAAATGACTCTGGTCAATTAATGTTGGGGAATAATCAAATAAATGTATCAAATAATACGATTGAGTTTGAGGATGGGCAAAACTGGAAACTCACTAGCGGATTATATTCTTTAATATTCCATCATCTTCCAAAAAATTATAATACAGATGATCTGGAGCTATATAGAGAAATTTTACAAAAAACTAATGCCTACCGAAGAAATTTTCTACCAAACGGACAAGTGAAAGGAACGAGAGCATTAAAATATTCTCAAATTATCAAACCACTTTTAGCTAATTTACCCGTCACCAAGTCTACACCCAAACGCGATAAAGAAAACGTAACCGGGTCTGGTTTCATGTCACTTGAAAGGAATAAACCTAATTATGTATACTGGGACGATCCAAATGAGTTAGTGGAACGACTTCAACTTTTAATAGCTTCGGAAACAGCTGGAAATACAAATCACACAAACGAAATTACATCGATAATTGAAGAGCTCCGAGAGGCCAAAATTATATTCTAATTTAGTATATATTTATGTTGAAATATTCAAATGAGATTATACTCATCATGACCGTTGACAAGTTTGGACGTTATATCCATGAAAAGCACAACACTAATAATTTAAAACGATATGAGAAAACTGAGACGGGACTCTACCTAGATACTGATGGAAACTTTAATATACAAAAAAGACGTATAAAAAATGGTGGCTTCCCAAAAGAAAACGCAGACATCGTCATCAAAGAATATGTTGATAAAGCTATTCATGAGTTGAGAGTATCCTTAACATCATTGATTACAAAATTTCAAGAAGCAATTGGTCAAAGTTTTGATGGTGTTACGGGAATCGATACTGATACAGAGGGTAATTTTAATATTCAACGTGAAAAAAATGTTGGGATTCCCAAAGAAGCTAAAGATATAGCCAACAAGGAATACGTCGACAAGTCTGTAAAGAGGCTGAGGGATTCTATTATTTCACATCAACAAGAATTAATTGTTAGTATTCCTGATGTGAAAACTGCAGATATTGAAGATCGAATAGAGAGACTGGAGGTTGTTGTCTCATCTATTATTGAAAAAATAGGATTTTCGAAATAATTGAATAGTCTTTTACCTGATAATGAGTAGGCGAGGAATTATTAATGAATTACACGCTCCTGCGCGCAAACATTTTCTACGTCGGAGGGTTATTACAAAGGGAATAAATTCGTTATGGCAGGCTGATCTGGTGGAAATGGGAAAGTACTCTGCCTCGAATAATGGATATCGCTTCCTACTAACAGTAATTGACACATTCTCGAAATTTGCGTGGGGTGAGTCTAAGTCTAAGTCTGCAAAAGATGTTGTTGAAGCAATGGAGAAAATATTTAAATCTGGGCGTGGAGTACCAAAACATCTTCAAACAGATGATGGAAAAGAGTTTTTTAACGAACAATTTAAGTCTTTGATGAAACGACATCAAATAAATCATTATTCAACATTTAGTACTTTAAAGGCTTCAATTGTTGAGAGATTCAACAGAACATTAAAAGAACTTATGTGGAAAGAGTTTTCTTACAACGGGAGCTATAAGTGGGTTGAAATCTACAAAAAATTAATTAGGTAGGTTGCAGTGGTGAGGCCCAAGGCTGGGGCCTCCAATTAGAGCTTAGCTCCTTTTTGATCCACACCCTCTGTTTCTTTTTTGTTGTAATACACTATCAGTACCATCCAGAGTCAGCAAGGAAACCTAGGATTGCCGAAACTTTCAGCTTTCCTATGTTTCTCAGTGACTCCATCTGGTAGGCACCGAAGTGGCGAAATCTGATGTGGTTTAGCGCTGGGCAGAAGCATAGCAGATGTTCCGGTGTCTCTTGCTCTGTAGGTTGCTTACAGCTTCTACAGATTGCGTTGTATGGCAGTCCCAGCTTCATTGCGTGCGAACCGATCGCCCAATGTCCCGTGGTGAGTGCCGTGAACCTACTGATATCCCGCTTGCTGTTGGATAGCAGTTCCCTGGTTCGTTTTTCGTCGTACCTCGGCCAGCATTCCCTTGACCTTCTGTGATCACTCTTGCTTTGCCATTCTTTATTGGCTATCTGCCTAAAGTGGTCATGGATCCTCGTCTGGATCGCGTTTAGGGAGATCGGTAATTCGAAGTCAGAACTTAGCCCTGCCGAGCCTGCACGGGCTAGTTCGTCCGCCTTCTCATTTCCTGGGATCTCGTTGTGTCCCGGTACCCAAGTTACTTGTACCTTATTTTTGTCGGCAAGTCTATTAAGGGCCTTCTTGCATTCTGCCACAAGTCGTGAATTCGTTTTCACGGCAGATAGGGATTTTATAGCCGCTTGGCTATCCGAGTAGATTCGAACTCTATTGCCCCTGAGGTCCTGCCTTAAGGAAAGTTCGACTGCTTCCCTTATGGCTAGTAACTCAGCCTGAAAGACCGTCGCTGAGTTAGAGAGATTGAAGGCCTGTTCAATTCTCCAATTTTCAGCGAAGATCCCAGCCCCTACGCCGCAGCTCATTTTTGAGCCATCGGTGTAGAGGGACACCTCGTTCTCCTCTACCACTCTGCCCCTACTCCAGTCTTCCCTTGATGGGTATGATGTCGAGAATGCATTCCCGAATTTCATTTCCGCGATCATGTAGTCGGTCTTAACGTCTGTGTTAATGCCACTGTTTGCAAGGATCTTGCCGTGCCCGGCGCCGTAGTCCCTCCAGCAATTGCTCGCCTTCAGTCTTACTGCGCTCTGTGCCGCAGTGTCCTTCACGAACAGCTCTATCGGCATTATATGCAGGATGGCGTTGAGAGCAGCCGCGGGGCATGAGCGCATTGCACCCACTGCCCCCGCACTCGCTGCCCGTTGCATCCGTGTCAGCTTCGTTCTGTTGTAAGCCCTAGTTAGTGCCGGCCACCATACTAGGGCTCCGTATGTAAGAATTGGTCTTACCACTGCAGTGTAGAGCCATAAAATTATCTTTGGGTGCAGTCCCCATTTGTTTCCAAACATTTTCCTGCAGGAGTAGAATGCGATGCTTGCTTTCCTTACTCTTTCTGCAATGTTATCTTTCCATAAGAGCTTTTTATCCAGGATAACTCCTAGATACTTCGCTCGCTCCGATAGTTTCAGCTCCATGCCATTAATACTGGGCATGTTGAAGGGTGGTATCTTAGTTCTTCGCGTGAAGAGCATAAGTTCCGTTTTAGTGGGGTTGATACCTAGTCCGCAGGTTTTTGCCCATTTGTTTAATCGACCTAGCGCACCCGTCATTATTTCGCTAATAACGTCAGGGTATGGTCCTGAAACGAGCAGTACTACGTCGTCCGCGTAGGCAACTGCTTTGACTCCACCCGTATTGAGGTCTGTCAATATGGCGTTCATATTTGTGAGCCAGAGTAGGGGCGATAGTACCCCGCCCTGAGGTGTGCCTCTCTTCACAGTCCGTGTGAGGTGAGTGCCACTCAGTTCGGCTGTGATCGTCCTGCTCTTTAGCATGACTCCGATCCACTCTCTGATGCCTCTCTCAATACCTAGCAAGTTGAGGGAGTCCAGGATAGAGTCGGGGTTCACGTTATTGAACGCGCCTTCTATGTCTAGGAAGGCTGCCATCGTATATTGTTTGTGTTGTAATGTCTTCTCGACATGATGTACAACTACGTGTAGCGCTGTTTCCGTTGATTTTCCTCTGCGGTACGCATGCTGCGCGTCCGAGAGTTGATGTCCTTCTAGAGATTCTCGGATGTGGACGTCCAGCAGTCTCTCTAGTGTCTTCAGGGCGAAGGAGGTGAGACTTATCGGTCTATAATCCTTTGCTAGGATATGCCCCCTTCTGCCCGGTTTGGGTATGAAAATGACTTTAGCCTCTCTCCACAACAGTGGGATGTGCGTCAGTCTTAAACATGCTTCGTAAATGGCTTTTAGCCATTTGCAGATGCTATCCTTGGCTGATTGTAGCATTGCCGGTATTAAGCCGTCTGGGCCCGGGCTTTTAAATTTATCGAAAGAATCTATTGCCCACTGAATTCGCTCCGTGGTAATGATGTCTTTCGTAGGTGTATCCATTTGAGAGTTCGTTCCCCCCTCGGGTTCCGAGATCACTCTTAGGTTTCCTGGGAAGTGGGTGTCAACTAGTAGCTCTAGTGACTCCTCAATTGTCGACGTAGCAGAGCCGTCTGCTCTGTTGATCAAGGTAGGGCTTATGTGCCCCTTGGCGAGGATTTTGCTTACTCTCGCCGTGTCCTTTATGCCTTCCAGTGACTCGCAGTATTTCTGCCAGGACTCTTTCTTGGCCTTGTATACTGCCTTCTTGTAAATTTTTTGTGCTTCTTTGTATGTTCCCCAGTCCCGGGTTACATAGCTGTGGTTAAAGGCCTTTCTCGCGCTCTTCCTGAGCTCGCTTAATTCCTTTGTCCACCACGGTGGGTATTGCCTCTTCGAGAATGTTAGCTTACAAGTCTCTTTGAAGGCGTTGTTCAGAATGTTAGTTAGGCCCTCGACTTCCTTGTCGAGTGCCTTTGCAGTGGATATGGTCTTGATCCTTCTGCCGTTAACTTTAGATCGGACAATCTCGCTGAAATTGTTCCAATCCGTCTTATGGGGGTTCCTTCTTGGCACCTGTTTCTTAACTGGTGTCGTTAATTCAAAGAAAATATACCTATGGTCTGAGAAGGAGTGTTCTGTCGATACCCTCCAGTTCTCGACCCTGTAATTGTCCTGCTCTATATGTAATGTGAGGTCTAACACCTCTTCCCAACCTTGAAAATTTTCCGTACTCGGAAAGATGAAGGTCGGCGTATTGCCCTTATTACATATTGTTACGTTTCTACAGATAATATTATCAAAGAGTGACTCACCTCTTTCGTTAGTCTCCGAACTCCCCCAGAGCGTGTGTCTTGCGTTCGCATCACACCCGAGCACCAGGGTCGTCTTCGTCACTTCCGCCCATTGCAGCAGCTTGACTACCGGCTCAGGCGGGGCCGGCTCGTCATGGGCCATGTACGCCGATGTTATGATGACTCCGCTCCCATCCGCCGCCACGAATCTGGCCACTGCTAGGTCAGGTGTGCTGAGGTTGGGACAGAGAAAAGCATTAAAGTGATTCTTAATTACAATGCAAGCTCTCGACCTACCATTCGAGTTTGCGCACAGTAGTGTGTATCCTTGGATTCTCAGTCCAGCGACTTGCCCGTCCCTGGTCCAAGGCTCCTGTATCAGACCGATGTCGATATCCTTCTCCCTTAGAAGGATCGTGAGATTAGCTGAAGCGTGCGAGCTGCGCTTCAGGTTAATCTGCACGATTCTCGACATCGATGTTGGTGGGGGTGGCGTCGGGAGATTTGTCGTCGATGACCATGTCGTCCAACAATTTGTTGGTGTCATCGACCTCCTCCAGAATCTCGTCCGGCTCGGCCAAGAAGACCTTGATCTTGGCCTTCCTGATGCCGTACCTGACCTTGTGGTCCATTGCCTCCAGCTGGGGCAGACAGCGTTGGTTGATCAGCAGGAGGAAAGGCTGACTCGCCTTCATCTCCTGCTCTGCTCTGAGGATGGTCCAGTCCTCTGTATGGATATCTGGGTTCTGGGCCTTCAGACAGGCGATCACCCTTGCATGGTCAGTTTGGCCCTTAGGTAACCAGATGCGAGCTCTGGGTCTCCTTGGGATCTCCCTGGCGTGGACTAGCCTAATCTTAAGGCCAGCCCATGTGTCGCTAATCTTTGCCACACACTCCGCCAGGAAGCTTCGGGAGAACCCGTCGTCGCACCTGATGACCCGGTGCCCTCTGACCACGTCTGAGGAGTCGAAGGAGGGGATGGGGCCGGTCGGCATGCTGACCAACCTGTCGGTCACCATGTCGGCCAACTTGGCCTCAATCTCCTCCCACTTCTCCGACAGCAGGCGACCGTCGTCATGAAGCTCGTCCACCAGTGCCATAGCCAGACTGTCTCTGGCCACCTCGCTGAACTTCTTTGCCTGGCTGACAAAGTTCGTCGCACGCGGCTTGCCCTGTGGGTCCTTCGCTCTCTTAGGCGCGCTTTCGCTCACTTCCTGTGAGCGAATTCGCTTCGCCTTCGAGGGCTGGAACGCCGCCGGGTTTGCCGCTTTGTAGTTCTCGTATTCCGCGATCTCCGCAAGGAATTTGGCTTTGTCCTCGGCATCCCGAGGGTCGGTTTTGCCCTCAGCCTCGTTCTTGGCTATCTTGCCGAGAACGAAGCGGGCTCTGTTAACCCTCGCTCGTCTCTGATGGTGAGACAATTTCGCAATCTCTGAGGTGGTGCTCAGCTGAGCCCCACCTGTGTGTTTCGGTTGGGGAGTGCTACTCGCTCTCCCCTCGGATTGCGACTCTTCTTCGTCGGTCTCCGATACAATGTGAGATGCAGCGACCAGTCTCGGCCTCTGCATCTCCTTCTCGTCCTTCGTTGACAGTTTTTGGGGTTTATCCTCTCCCAGGAGTTCCGAAGCTCGGTTTGTAGAAGTCATAGCATGTCATGATCGCCCGCTTTGCTCGACCTGGCAAGCGCAGCGGGCCAGAGGGGGTTTGGGGCTTTGAAAAGAGGTCGACCGCAGCTTCGCCCCAAAACTGCGGCAAGGCCACTTACGACCCAGGGTTGCCTGGCCCTGGGAAGGCTCCGTGCAGACACAGCTTGGAATTACCCCTCAGCTGCGAACCTGGAAGTCAGTGTGCACGGGTCGCATCACACACCTGACTTGAGGGGAGGCTTGATTAAAGACTGCCTAAGTCCGCCCGACTACAATTGGTCAGCATCCCCGGTCGAGCCTCGACTGGGGACCTGCTTCCAGCCGCCCTCGCTTGGAGAGTATAGTCGCACTACCGATGGTGTACACAGTTACGGCAGATGACACAGTCATCCGTTGATCCCCCTGTGCACCCTATCGGCTGACGGCCAAAAAAAAAAAAAAAATTAATTAACTTTTACAACAACAAAATACACAGGACTATAAAAATGGCTCCTATCGATGTGAATGTTGAGAATGAGAAACACATCTTGGGAACGGTATACAATAATATAAAAATGTTTACAGGTAGCAAACTGAAAATTGGTGACAATGTTCGAATTTCAAAATATAAGGGAGTATTTGAGAAATCATACACACCTAATTGGAATGTTGAAATTTTTAGGATATACAAAGTTCAAAATACATATCCAACCACATATCTATTAGAAGACTTGAATGGAAATCCTATTAAGGGTGGATTCTATAAGGAAGAGCTAAAAAAAACTAGATTTCCCAATACCTACCTAGTTGAGAAGGTACTTAAAAGAGAGGGAAAAAGATGTCTTGTACGTTGGTTGGGTTTCCCGAAAACCGACGACAGCTGGATAAATAACTCTGAAATTTTATAATGAAATAAAGACACAAACAGTTTTATGTTTTCTTTGGATATTTATTTTTTTATTTTATTTTTTTTATTTTTTTTATTTATTTTTTATTTATTTTTTTTTTTCATTCATTTAATTTTATTCTAATCTTAATATTATATACACATAGATTTAATTTATTATTAGTCTTAAAGTAAGTATTTTTAAATAAATTATTATACTAGTAATACAAAATATATGATGTTTTTATTTAAATACAATTTTTGGATCTCTCATTTTATCCATCGAAATATAATGCCAAATTAAATTTTCTTCGAATTCGTCGAGCGCACTTTCGGTATCTTCTAATTTTCTTTTAAGAGTTCTTCTCTCACCCTCATTATTTTGGGTGTTTCCTAGAGCAGACATTCGGCTAAGCCAAACCCTTGAATCTGCTTCTAGAGCTGTCATACAGCCTTCAATTTCCCTACGAACTGTTTTGTAATGACCTATTGCTAGAGTGGATATTCCATCATCACATATAACTCTTTTATCATCCTTATTATCTAAAGTTATTTTTGTAATTTTTAATGTACTTATTTCATGCCCTCTCGACCTAAACATGTACATGCTATCACATTCTTGTTGACCTGTGAACAAACAATTTTTATAATTGTTAAAAGTTATCTTCTCCAAACAACTTCGTTTCACTCCCTTATTTTTCTTAACACATGTTTTGGGCTCGCTACCTACACCCGCTGCTGTGTAGGCATACATTTTTGAGCGAAGACCCACAAACTCAGTCATTGACCTACCCTCCAGTTCGTCTTTGAAGAACCCTAAGCGCTTCTTATTACACTGCTGGAAATTATATAGCCTAGCCAATTGATCTGGATATTCAGATGTATCAAATTTTAAAGCAACATCTTCACGAATGTCACTATATAAATCCTCTGTTTTAATAGAGTAGATAAATGAATCTGTATCCATATAATTTAATTTAAGTGCATTCTGAAATTTGGGTTTCATATATGAGTAGTGAAAATCATACATCTTCCATTTGGATAACTCCAACACTACAAAACCCAGGTATGTTGGCTTATCACAAACGTTATGAAGTCTATTCATTTGAATTGCATACATGTTTTCACTAAACTTTGTTGCACTGTGAAAATTGGATCTGGCTATTAAGTCCCTCGCACATAACCTAGGACGCCCACCTTTGGGACCCACAGGTGGAGCTTCCCATTCTGTTACTAGGCGAATGTCCTTGCGCTTTAAGCTATTCTCCATCGTCTTGCCATAGACAGAGTTGTTTAAAAGCTTAAAAAAGTCTTTCTCAAAATTACTTTTAGCCCTAGTCCTATGCTCTGTGTTAATATCAATATATTTTTTAAGCCACGGTTTTTGCTTGAATTCGAGGATACTATGTACCTTTTCGAGCTCTAAACCATTATCTATACACTGCTTTAAAGTTTTATAGTGTATGATATATTTGGATTTATTACAAAGATCGGCTATTAATTTGGGAGTCTTTGACGTTTTTGAAGGGAGTCTGTTCCCAGGACAGAAAGGCAGGTCATTGTGCTCATCGTGAAGCGAGTATGGATATTTCAAGTCTACCTCTAAAATATATCCATACTCGCTTTCATCACAAATAGAATTAATATTAAACATTTCTATTTCTGGTTGATTCAACCATTTAAAATTTCCATAAGGGAGTGCTTCTGACATTGCCCATCCATATAAATTATTAGCATCCACATACATTAAATATTCTGACTCCTTACTCGGGTCAAAATCTTGAAGATATTTGTGGTTTGCTTTGGTATATCTATGACTACTTTGAACAAGTCCCCCTCGAATTCCAGATTGAATATATGTTATCATATCAATATCAGTCAGTAATTCGAGAGATATTCCTGTAGTTTTCAACATCGCATCCCATGACAAGCCTGGAGTTGTGTAATAATGGGCAGGATCGAGTTGGTAGATATTTGAACAAATAGCCCTAAAATTCTGAAAAACGTCTGTGAGCAACAAAACATCTGTCTTTAAATAGAGTTCCAAATAATCTCTAAGTGTTTGACACTTGAAGTGACTCCAAACCTGAACGGCATGAAGATAATCAGCTTCAGAGCATTCGGAGTCTGTCAATTTACTATAAAAATTTTCTCGAGGTGGGAGAGAGGTTTCTAATAATTTTTTATCAGAATCCAAGTATTCATATGGGAATACACCTTTCCTACGAAGTAGAGAGAAATCGTTCATGTCTGGAAATTGATTTCGAAGAACTTTGAAATCCCCTTCATTTAAATTTCCTGCAAGTTTGTCTAGGCTAGAGGGCATGAAGCGAATGGTATCTAAAAATCTAATTTCCATCTTATTTTTCCCTAATGGAATATATTTAGAAATGGAAATATATAATTCCTTATTCAAAGGAATTATTTTAATTTCTCCATCAATCTCCCCAAGTTCTTTCACAAACAAGTGTGAATCGTATTTGGATAGATTGTGGAAGAAAACAGGTATAAAATCTCCTGTCTTATATTTAAGGTTGCACTCACTATGTGCTGCACCTCGAAATTGCCCAGTAAAATGGCAGTGATCCCTGACTCTATCGCTACCTAAAATTCCCTTACATATGTGGCAATTGAGGGCCTCGTCAAAATCATACGAATCCTGTGCACTCATTTGAAGTGGTACTACATAATTCATGTAGTTTTGGTAAATAGCGGACAAATCGGATGTTAAACTATCTACAAAAGTGCGCCCGACATTTAATCCGGTCTTAGATACAAATTTTTCTAACGAGGGGTCGAATGAACATTTGATATAATATGCAAAGGCTATCGGGACATGCTTATTTACTAATTGGGTTTTTTCACTTACATCTATTGTTGTGGGCTCAAGTATGCATTCGAAGTCTGCATACACAGCGAAGGGCACCTCCAGCTGGCGATGGACATTCTTAAATTTGACGTCATTTTCCCCTTCCTTAGGCTGTTGAGACACAATGTTGCTGCATCTTTCAGAGTGCCTGTGAGCCCTTTCCTCACTCGTTGAAAAGGAAAGGCACTTGTTGCAGAACCATCGCCTATTTCCTTTTTTTCCTAACTGTGAAGATAGGAGGCTGGAATTTAACAATTAAAAATTGAGTTAGTCAATTATCATCATACCATATATTTATATATTTTTTTATTTTTTTTTTTGTTTTATTATTTATTTATTTATTTATTTTTTTTTTTTGAGTGTGCTTACCCGGAAATATTTTTGATCCACACATAATGTCCATTAATATCGGTGGTAGGTCCATCCAGATACAGCAAATTGAGATGATGCTGCTTCTCACTTCCATTTGTATAGAGGGGTCCAAAAATATTGTCTTTATCCTCGTCATACCCAAACACATTTAGACTTATGTGAGGGTTTTGTTGTATGAATACATTTATTTTATTCATTTTCATTGGGAATGTCAACCCAGTGAAATCGATTCTGATGTTGTTTGTGTGTATGATGCTTGATTTGATATCAACATCATACACACAACACCGCTCTCCCTTTTCCTTTGGGTTTAATCCGGATACGATTGCCCACTTAAAACAGAAAACATCCTTGTTCTGTACATTGACGCATGCTCTACGGGCTTTAAGGCGTGCAGGTAGATCGAAATATTCCGATCCTTTGAGAGGAACACATTGAAGCATGTTCAACTCCACCCTAAGTATGCGTGTTAGGGTCCATCCACTGTCCTTCTCTTGGAACTCATCCATTTTCGATTTTATACTATCCGTATGGGAATCATATAAATCAAATAGGTTGGATGATATCGTAACCAAACTCATCTTACTTTGGAACGATTTAATTTCCACTTGCGTTTCATGTTCTTTTACTAACATGTACTCCGCAAACAGCTCAAAATTTATTTTTGAAGCTGTATGGAAACTGAGGACTCTTTCAATATGAGGGAGCAGCGCCTGGCCCGCTTCATGCAAAAATTCACCAGGAATCCTTAGAGCTGCTCCCTCATTCGTAAACATATATTGAAGGATACGTCCCTTGTATCCATCAATAATTTGCTTTACTTGCCCATCTAGGGGTCGGGTAGCAAAATATTTGTGCTGTTCTGTGCGAACATGGTGATGCCATTGCACATTAATTGGAAGGTTCTGCTGACAGGAGTTGCAGAAAATTCCTTGCATGTTGTTGAAGTTGATGTTGTTGGCATACATTTTTGTACTGATGGTGATGAAGATGAAGATGAAGATGAAGATGAAGATGAAGATGAAGATGAAGATGAAGATGAAGATGAAGATGAAGATGAAGATGAAGATGAAGATGAAGATGAAGATGAAGATGAAGATGAAGATGAAGATGAAGATGAAGATGAAGATGAAGATGATGATGATGATGATGAAGATGATGATGATGATGATGATGATGATTTTGTTTTTTGTTGATTGTTTTTTGATGATTGTTTTTGTTTTTTGTATAATTTAACTTAATATTTTTTTTTTTCTGTTCTGTGTTTTTACACTTTTAAAGTTTTGCACTTTTGCACTTTGCACTTTTGCACGTTTGCACTTTATACATTTTTTAATAAACTTTATAAATTTTTGATAAACTTTTAAAAATTTATTTAATTTTTCCACTCTGGATAGATCAAACCGCCAACTAGAAGTGATTCTTAGTACTCAACTAGTTCATACGCGGACCCACGAAAATCAGAAAATGTATACCAAACACTTGACATTTTCTTACCCTTTCCATCCTTTTTAAAGCCAGCTCCGCCTTCACTGAGAAACCGTTACAAGTGTATCCCTTTCACCCACCACCCCTATTTAGATAAGCTAATTGTATATGTCATCACACGCATTCGAACAACTCCAGATGCAATGAGTGTGGGAAAACCCCTTCCTCCCATCCTTTTTCAAGGAGGGAATTGTGTGTTTCTCTCAAGGAAAATCACATCCATCCCTTTTTTAAGTGAAGATCGTGGGTGAACGTCCACGTGCGTGAACATGATCGAGCAGAGCGTGGGCGTGGAATTTTCCATTTCACCCCCGTCCCTTTTTTAAGTGAGGATTGAGGGTCAACGTCCAAGTGCGCTCGAAGATCGAGCAGAGCGTGGATTTTTCCGTTAGCACCCTTCTTCCATTCCACCCCCGTCCCTTTTTTAAGTGAGGATTGTGGGTCAACGTCCACGTGCGTGAACGGGATCGATGCGGCCCAGGATCGCTGCGGTGCGACCTTTTCAATTGCCTCCCCCGTCCCTTTCTTTCAGTGAGGGTCGTGGGAACGTACACGTGCGCTCCGGGATCGCTCGGGATCGCTCCCCTCCCTTTCGCACTCGTATCCACATCCTTGTTGGGGCGCTTGAACACTTGTTCACAAGTGTCCTTTTACATACACTGACCCTAATTAATTGCATCTTTATTACCCCCATCCATTGACAGGTTGACAGCTAACCCTCATTAATTGCATTTTTATTACTCAAAGCAATTAAATGTTTTGACAGCTAACCCATTAATTGCATTTTTATTACCCCTTTTGCCGACATCAAAGGTCCCGAAAATCCCGTTTTTATACTACTTAAGGCTATTAAATTGGGTGTCCAGCGGCAAGAACATATCAAGAGTTTTACGAAAACTCGTAAAAATGCCCTTAAAACCGTTTTTGGTTTGCCGCATGAAAGACGTCATCTCCCTTTCTACATCGCGACAGGCCTCACAACAGTAACGCAGGCCGATGTTTTTTTTTACATCGTCCACCGTCCGAGCTGCAACTCCAATGCACTTGGCGTGCATGACGTTGTCGCACAGCCAGCAGCCGATTGTAAGGTCACCTGCACCAATTGCCTTTTGCAATATTTCCGGACATTATAAGGACTTACCACTGTACTTGTACTTGGAAAAAATAACAACAGAGCTATGAAGAAAGAAGTGAAGAGTCACAGAGAGAGCGAGAGAGCGGGAGAGCGAATGAGATCGAATAAGATAAGAAGTACAGCGGCACAGCTAAAGTGAGAGAGTGGGAGAGCGTGGGAGATAAGTAAATAAAACGTTTAGCTGTTGCGACGGCGCAAAGCTAGACGAAGAAGGCACAAAAATGAATGCAAAATATGCAAAAGCTAGCAATAGCAGCACAACTAAATTGGACAATAAAACCAATTATATACACAAATTAGAATAGCTGCATGCACACGAGAAGTGAACGGGAAGTTGTTGACACAAAGTAGAAGATTTAATTTGCAAACTTTAATACAAATCGAGAACTAAAAGAAAAAAACACGTCGGTTCACTTGGAAAGTTAAAAATTAATGATTCATTGTTTGACTCATTGTTCCTTGTTCCTAAGAAACCAGCCCTCGGGTCAGAAGTAAAGAAATGGCGATTGGTAAATGACTATCGTCAAATTAATAAAAAAAAAAATATATATATATATATATAATATATTACGATCCGGAAATTTTCACTTCCCAAAATTGATGACTTTTTAGATCAATTAGGGCGAGCAAAATATTTTTCATGCCTTGACTTAATGTCTGGAATATTGCATTTGCTGGACTAGAATTTTTACAAGCGACCCATCATTACTGGCGGTAGAATATCCGCTCCGATTAAGATGCCGATCTGGGGACTTAAAAAGAAACTGGAGTCCACCCATTAGAGATCGGGCAGGTCCTTCAAGGAATTTTGCAAAATTGGATGCGAGGGCAATTTTCCCGCTAATTCCGAAAGGACATAGGCTACGGTGTCTTATGGTAGACCCGGTTTGGTAGGGCAGCGGATTGCAAAATTGTAAAGTCTTGTCGACTTTGCTGAAACAAATGGTTTAGTCCGCAGACTTGCGTCTGGATGTTTCGGAATGGCAACTTAATAATGATGAAAATATGCTCGGAAATGAACGTCGCCTCTGATCCCGAGTCGATTAAGGCTCGTGCTCGGTAGTTGGAGCCCAGTAGAACGGCTGTAGTGCCGGAGGCGAAGTAGTTTTGCACCGTTGATGTGCTCGCAGATGCTTTGCTGCTGGAGGGTCTTGAGGGCGCAGAGGGCGAGGTGGAACTCGCATGGTCGGAACTTGGGGGGCCGCGATGCAGCAGCGTATGATGCCTCCCTTTGCATGTGAAGCAGATGTGAGTGCTTGATCAATCACGAAGCTGATGGCCTCTCGCGAAACAATTCAGACAGAGCTGCTTCTTTTTGATGCACGCGGAACGCGCATCGACTGACATTTGAAGAAAGCGCGGGCACAATCTTACCGGATGATTCTCCTTGGAGCATAAGTCACACCCTCTCTGCTTGGTGCTGACCTTTGTCTCGAAGGATTGAAGCTTTTTCGGAATTGTCTGCGTTGGTTTCTTAGTAAGCATGCAAGCTAACAATCTGGCAGCACGCCGGTAGTCAATTTCCTCGTATTCTGTCCTATATTTTCCGTCGCGCCTACTAACACCTAACCCAAACAGGCACGTGCCTGGTGTCATACGGGCCTCTCACTCAGGAAGGTATTTATTTCCTTCCAAGCTGGTATCCCGGACTTTGACGTGAGGGAATGTTCCCATAAGGACAGGGTGACCTTCGGCAATTTGCTTGCGCACAGGAAGACCAGTAGACAATCCCAGTTCTCCATGTAGATTTGGGAGTGTGCTAGTGCTGTTAAATACCCCTGAATCGTCCACTGGAGATCCTTTAGAGCATGTCCCGACTATTGAGAAATGGAACTCAAGTTGAAAAGGAGCTTGAGTTGGCTGTTGACTAGAAGTCGCTTGTTCTGGAACCGGTCTTGAAACGCCTGCCACGCTGAAGCGAAACCGTCATTTGTCAGCGGGGATTTTGCGACAATGATCTTTGCTTCGCCACTCGTTTTCGTGAGAAGATGCAACAGCTTCTCGACCGGGGTCAGCGTGGGGTTATTTACATAAATTGCGGTGAACAGGTCCCTGAAAGTGGGCCATCGGAGGTAGTCCCCGTGTTAGATGTGGAGCAAAAATGCAAATCTGTGAATGTAAAACTGGAAATATAATATGTATTAGTGATTGAAATGAAATCAAGTACTACTTCGTTGTTTTTAAACATAAATATACATAATTTATATTGTATGGATTCCTAGTTATCGAAGTTCTATTTGCAAGGGTATATAAACTTCGGCGTGCCGAATTTAGCTTCCTTTCTTGTTAATCTTAAAATAAGTATTTTTAAATAAATTATTATTCTAGAAATAAAAAAACAAAAAACAAATATATTTTTATTTAAAAACAATTTTTGGATCTCTCATTTTATCCATTGAAAAATAATGCCAAATCAAATTTTCTTCAAATTAAATTTTCTTCAGTATCATCTTATTTTCTTTTGAGAGTTACTCTCTGACCCTCATTATTTGGGATGTTTTCCAGAGCAGACATTCGGCTAAGCCAAACACTTGAATCTGCTTGTAGAGCTGTCATACAGCCTTTAATTTCCCTACGAACTGTTTTAAAATGACCTATCGCTAGAGTGGAAATTCCATCATCACCTATTTTTCTTTTGTCATCCTTATTATCTAAAGTAATTTCATGCCCTCTCGACCTAAACATGTGCATACTATTACTTTCTTGTTGTCCCATGAAAAAACAATTTTTGTAATTGTTAAATGTAATCTTCTCTAAAAAACTTCGTTTCACTCCCTTATTTTTCTTCACGCATTTTTCGGGCTCGCTACCTACACCCGCCGCTGCGTAGGCATATATTTTCGAGCGAAGACCCACAAACTCTGTCATTGACCTAGCCTGTAGTTCAGCTTTAAATAACCCTAAGCGCTTCTTATTACACTGCCGGAAATTAAATAAAATAGCCTCTTCACGAATGTCGCTATAAAAAGCCCATGTTTTAGTAGAGTAGATAAATGAATCTGTATACATATAAGTTAATTTAAGTGAAAATCATACATCTTTCATTTGGATAACTCCAACACTACAAAACCCAGGTATGTTGGCTTATCACAAACGTTATGTAGTTTATTCATTTAAAATGTATACATGTTTTCACTAAACTTTGTTGCACTATGAAAATTGGACTTGGCTATTAAGTCCCTCGCACGTAATCTAGAACGCCCAACTTGGGGACCCACAGGTGGGGCTTCCCATTCTGTTACTAGGCGAATGACCTTGCGCCTTAAGCTATTTTCTACGGTCTTGCCATAGACGCTGTTATTAAAAAGCTTAAAAAAGTCATTCTTAAAATTACTTTTAGTCCTAGTCCATAGAGCAAAATTTTAGAACCGATATATTTTTTAAGCCAAGGTTATTGCTTGAACTCGAGGATACTAAGTACCTTTTTGAGCTCTAAAACACTGCTAGTAGATGGGATTCCTAACAACCGGGACAGCTTTGATCTTTTTATCGCTAATTAGGGTCAATAATTAGATAAATTAGGGTTATCTGACACCTGTCACCCCTTAAAAGGGTAGGGTAATAAAAAATAATTAGGGTCACTGAATGGTGAGAGGACACGTGAGAAACGTGTGTGGAATCGCTACCGCCGCGAAGACGCAGTCGATACGGCTACGAGTGCGAATTCGATGGAGCGATATCGAAACGAGTTCAATCCGCGATCAATCATCTTTCCACAATCGAATCACACGCCCAAAAGGGATGGAGGGTGAAAAGGTCACATGACACCTCTCCACTCACAACACTTCAAGAAGTCTGTGCACTCCTGCGATTGATGATAAAAAGGATCACTTGGGTGTGCACAAAAGGAGACACTTGTGTGTGCCCGAATGGAGACGCTCACCAACGATCCCTCAAGAAAAAGGGAAGGGGGAACATATATACTCGACTCCAATCCAAACACTACCAATTAAGTGAAGAGACATTAACCCCATTTCTCCCCTTTGCTTATATAAGAAGTCATCTAATTGATTCATTTATCGCATCCCACTAATTTCCCACTTGCATTTTCCTGTTATGATTGCAACCTCCAACGCCATTAATGAAAACTCAGGTCTTCAACTTTGAAAAGACTACATTGACATAAGGGTGGAGTGGTGTGGGAAAAGGTTCATTCATGAACCCATTTTCTGATAAAAATGTCTGACCCAGAACACTGACCCAAAATGTGGAGACACACACACGAAATATGATTCCTTTTACTTTAGCACAAATAAAATCTTAAAAAATAATGATCACAATTTAGTTGTCTACTTGTACTTGTACTCTCCCAAAAGGGGTGGAGTGATCTCTAAAAGGGATCGCCCATATACCCACCACTCAAGATAAAAATGTCTTTTCCATTTCCGTCTACGTTGGTTGGAAAAAAAAGGGTGGGAATGGCAAAGTCAGGTGAATGAGGCTATAGGGTCTAAACGTTGAATCCTAGAGTCCAAGGACTCACTTTCTGTTTGAACTCCAAGCCATCACGCCGGTTTTAGCCATCAATTTTTTTAAACAAAATTTGAAAAAACTAAAAAACTGTACGTGCAACATTTATAAAAACAAAAATTTAAACAATTACAAAGTTTACAAATGAATGTGAAATATTTATAAAATAAAACATTAAAACGTGAAAAACAAGTCATCGAGGACAACAACAACAACTTCATCACAACCATCAAAACCATCAAAAGCAGCATCATCATGAATCCCTCCAACGCCAACAATGCCATGAACGCCAACAACGCCATCAACGCCAACAACGCAATCAACTCCATCAGTGGTACTTACTGCGAATACTGTCGAGAAAATCTACCTGTGGGTGAATGGAAACATCACATCCGTACAGAAGCCGATAAGTTTTTTGCAACCCGACCTGTGGATGGAAGCATAAAGCAGATTTTGTATGGTTTCAAGAGACGAATCCTCCAATATATGTTTGTGAATGAGGGGGCTGAAGTCAGAAATCCAAATGAATTATTTAGTGACGCAGCCTTCGTATTGATCCCTCATATTGCACGGGTGATGACCTCCCACCTTTGTTCGAAAATAAATATGGAATTGTTTGGAGAGTATATTCAAGTAAAAGAGCATAAGACTTGCGTGGAAACGAAGTCATTTCAAAGTAAAATGACGTTAATTAAATCAGCATACAGTTTTATGGCATACTTCAATTTCAATAAAGAGGAAATTGAAACAAAAATGAGCGAGAAGAGGGATAGCGGATGGACTTTAGCCCGCATAATCAGAATAATAATCGAATCAAATATGTTTAAATGTGATGTGATAAAGGGATATAAAGTGGTCATTTCAGCAGATGTTATCTGCGTTGGACCATAACTTAAACTTAATTTTACAGGTTTGAGTTTTCCAGTGGTCTTAAATGATGTAAAAATGTTCACGGCACAAAATCCAAGCATTAGCACAAAAGTGTTTGGATTCAATGAAGATACGAATAAAGTGATTGGGCCGCTTTATTCTGACGCAGTGAAAAAGCAGTTCCACGTCAATTTATTATTTGTGGATGGTGCAACTGTAAACATACCAGGACATTACGTATGGATAAAAAATATATCAAGGTTAGTGCAATAAACAAAAAAAAAATAAATAAATAAATAAAAAAATTAAATAAAATTAAATATGTAAAAAAAAATTTAAATACAATTTTAAAATTTATATTCTAATTAAATTGTAAAATTTATTTTTTAGACTACTATCAATTCAAATGGGAATGCAGATGATAATGCGCTTCTTCTGCAAAAAATGCTTAAGATATTCATCGACCGATAAAAGGTCTGAATAGCATGCTCAAATTGGTAGCAATGTGCTTACGGAGGGACCACATCCCAATGCTACAAATCTTACATTCAAAAATCATCATCGCCAGCTGGAGGTCCTATTTATAGTGTATACTGACTTTGAATGTATACTGGAGCCGACGAGTATATTAGTAAGTGAGAAGTCTCAAATTATAAATAAGCATATACCTGTTTCATTTGCATACTATATAAAGTGTGCATTTGATTCTAGGTTTAATAAGTTAGTTAGTCGCACTTTCATTGAAAATTTAACATCCGAGTTTTCCGAAATTTACCAGAGTCATATGTCTTTTATAGTATCATTACATCTCTTCAATGACTCTTCATGACTCTTCAAGATAATGCTAAATTTAATGAGGCTCTAAATTGTCACATATCCAAGGGTGAATTAGGAAATTACAGAGTGAGGGATAACTGTCATTTTACACGTAGATTTCGAGGTGCAGTTCATAGCGAGTGCATCCTCAAATTCAAAACAGGAAATTTTATTCCCGTCTTCTTTCACAATTTCTCGAAGTACGATGCTCATTTATTTGTGAAAGAGCTCGGGGAAACAGAGGGCGAAATTATGGAAATTCCTATGAATAAGGAATTATATATTTCAATTTCAAAATATATTCCTGTAGGGGATAATACCCTAGAAATTAGATTTTTAGGTTCAATCAGATTCATGTCCTCTAGTCTAAATTCTCATGCTAACAATTTAAATGATGAGCAGATGAAAGTTTTGAAATCGTAATACCCACAAAGTGAAGATTTCTCCCTTCTTCGTAGGAAATGTGTTTTTCCCTACGAGTATTTAGACTCATTTAAAAAACTAAATCAATCTTCTCTCCCACACCGCGAAAAGTTTCAGTTTAACAGAAATACACTGTTCTGAGGTTGATTATCTGCATGCATGTAAAGTATGGAGTCATTTTACTTAAAAACTAATGTTTAGTTGTCCGAAATTTTTGAGAATTTTAGAAGAATTTTTAAGCAACAATATTATTTACGGTAAATGCCTTGAAAATAATGATTTCCGCTTAATTACTGAATGGGAAGCTGCACCTATTGGTCCACAAGACGGTCGTCCATGACTATGTGCAAGAGACCTTATAAGCCGTTAAAATTTTCATAGCAATTCACAACTGAAGGTGTAGGTAGTCAAACTCAAAAGTGTGTAAAGAAAAATAAAGGTATAAAACGTAGTTGTTTAGAAAAAATAACATTTGAGGGTTACAAAAAGTGTTTATTTACAGGACAGCAAGAATGTGATACAATGTACATCTTTAGGTCTAGAGGACATAAAATAAGCACTATTAAAATTTCGAAAATTACAGGAAATTTCTCTCCCGTCTTCTTCCACAATTTTTCAAAGTTGTTAAAGAGCTTGGGAAAACAGAGGGTGAAATAAGGGTAATTAAAGAGCTTGGGGAAACAGAGGGTGAAATAAGGGTAATTCCTGAATATTGACCGCTCATCTATTTGTGCATAACACACTCCGCTTGTAGCTACGTTTCCGTTGATGCAAATACATATATTTAAGAACTTTATATACTTTTATATAGGTGGCAGAGTTATCCTAAGCCTTTATCAAGGCATGACAGAGCGCTGTCTCTGGTTTAGATATCTTTTGTGACGTACTAAGAATTCATACAATAAATGGCAGTGGAAGCACAAGCAAGGGGCTTCACTTTTAAAACACCCGACTCGAACTTACTACACCACTTTTAAAACACCCAACTTGAACTTACTACACCATTTTTAAACCCCAACTCAACCTACTACAACAAAAAGGCATGTCATTATGTTGGGCGTGAAGTGAGTATGGATATTTGAAGTGTACATCTAAAATAATTCCATACTCACTTTCTTCACAAACAGAAGTTATGTTACAAATTTCTATTTCTGGTCAATTCAACCATTTAAAATTTCCATAAGGGAGTGCTTCTAACATTGCCCATCCATATAAATTATCAGCATCCACATACATTAAATATTCTGACTCCTTACTCGGGTCGAAACCTTCAAGATATTTGTGGTTTGTTTTGGTATATCTGTGACTACTTTGAACAAGTTCCCCTCGAATGCCAGACTGAATATATGTAATCATATCAATATAAGTCAGTAATTATAGGGATATTCCTGTAGTTTTCAACCTCGCATCCCATGACAAGCCCGGAGTTGTATAATAATGGGCAGGATCGATTTGGTAGATATATGAACAAATAGCCCTAAAGTTCTGAAAAACGTTTGTAAGCAACAAAACATCTATCTTTAAGTAGAGTTCCAAATAATATCTAAGTGTTTGACACTTGAAGTGACTCCAAGCCTGAACGGCATGAAGATAATCAGCTTCAGAGCATTCGGAGTCTGTAAATTTACTATTAAACTTTTCCCGAGGTGGGAGACAGGTTTCTAATAATTTTTTATCAGAATGCAAGTATTCTTATGGGAATACGCCTTTCCTAAGAAGGAGAGATACATCTTTTATATTTGGAAATTGATTTCGAATAACTTTGAATTTAAATGTTCAGCATACATCGAATCGTATCTAAAAATCTAATTTCCATCTTATATTTAGAGATGGAAATATATAATTCCTTATTCAATGGATATATTTCATTTTCTCCCTCAATCTCACCGAGTTCTATCACAAATAAGTGGGAATCATATTTGAAAAAATTGAAGAAGAAAAGAGGGATAAAATTACCCGTCTTATATTTAAGGTTGCACTCAATATGTGCTGCACCTCGAAATTGCCCTGTAAAATGGCAGTGATCACTGACTCTATCGCTAATTTTGGAGAACGCAGGCTGACATATCATCATAACATATCAATTATCATCATAACATTTATATTATATATTTATATATAATATTTATTATCCGAAAATATTCTTGATCCCCACATAATGCCCGTGGATATCGGTGGTTGGTCCATCCAAATATAACAAATTAATGTGGTACTGCTTCTCCGTTCCATTTGTGAAGAGAGGTTCTTTTCTTCGTCTTTTGAGAGGAACACAATAAAGCATGTTCAAATCCCCCCTAAGTATGCGTGTTAGGGTCACTGTCCTTCTCTTGGAACTCATCAATTTTCGATTTTATACTATCCGTACGAGAGTCGTATAAATCAAATAAATTGAATGATTTCGTAACCAAAGTCATATTACTTTGGAACGATTTAATTTCTAGTTGCGTTTCATGTTTTTTTTCTAACATGTAATAGCTGTACAGAAACTGAGGACTCTTTCAATATGACTCTTTAAAGATGCACCAGGAATCCTTAGAGCCGCTTCCTCATTCGTAAACATATATTGAAGGATACGTCCCTTATGGTAGGTAGGTTACATTGATGAGGTTAGATACTAGGGCCTCCAATTAGAGCTAAGCTCATTTTTGATCCACTCCCTCTGTTTGTTGATGGTGATCCTGATCACTATCAGTACCAACCAGAGTCAGTAAGGAAACCTAGGATTGCCGAAACTTTCAGCTTTCCTATACCTTCCAGTGACTCCATCTGGTAGGCACCAAAGTGGCGAAGTCTGATGTGATTCAACGCTGGGCAGAAGCAGAGCAGATGTTCCGGTGTCTCTTTCTCTGTAGCTTGCGTGCAACTTCTACAGATTGTATTGTAGGGCAGTCCCATCTTCATTGCGTGTGATCCGATCACCCAATGTCCCGTGGTGACTGCCGTGATCCTGCTAATATCCCGTTTGCTATTGGATAGCAGTTCACTGGTTCGTTTTTTTGACCTTCTGTGCTCGCTCTTACTTAGCCATTCTTTGGTAGCTATCTGCTTGAAGTGGTCATGGATCCTTGTCTGGATCGCGTTTTGGGAGATCGGTAATTCGAAGTCTGTACTTAGCCCTGCCGAGCCTGCACGGGCTAGTTCGTTTGCCTTTTCTTTTCCTGGGATCTCTCTTCGTTCTGTTGTATGCCTTAGTTAGTGCCGGCCGCCATACTAGGGCACCGTATGTTATTATTGGCCGTACCAGTCCTGTGTAGAGCCATATAATTATGGCTCCCCATATGTTCCCAAACATTTTCCTGCAGGAGTGGAGGGCAATGCTTGCCTTCCTCACTCTTTCTGCAATGTTTTCCTTTCATGAGAGCTTTTTCTACAGTAACACTCCTAGATACTTTGCTCGCTCCGCTAGTTTTAGCTCCATGCCGTTTACCCTGGGCATGTTGAAGGGTGGTATCTTCGTTCTACGTGTGAAGAGCATAAGTTCTGTCTTAGTGGGATTGATACCTAGTCCGCAGGTTTTTGCCCATATGTTTAAGTGACCCTACGCACCTGCCACCATTTCTCTAATAACGTCAGGATATGGTCCTCATACTAGCAGTACCACGTCGTTGATTAAGCAACTGCTTTGACTCAACCCATATTGAGATGTATCAATATGGCGTTCATATTTATGAGCCAGAGTAGGGGCGATAGAGCCCCACAATGAGGTGTGCCTCTCTTTACTGCCCACGTGAGGTGAGTGCCACTCAGTGCGGCTGTGATCCAGTCTGATCCACTCTCTGAAGTTTCTCACGTTATTGAACTCGCCTTGGCGGCCATCGTGTATGGCTTGTCTTCTCGACATGTTGTACAACTTCGGATAGTGCTGTTTCCGTTGTCTTGCCTTTATGGTACGCGTTCTGCGCATCCGAAAGTCGATGTTCCTCTAGCGTCTTCCGGATGTGGACGTCCAGGAGTTTCTCTAGTGTCTTCAGGGCGGAGGAGGTGAGACTTATCGGTCTGTAATCCTTTGCTAGGATGTGCCCCCTTCCGCCTGGTTTCGGTATGAACATGACTTTTGCCTCCCTCCACAAGAGTGGGATGTGCTTCAGTCTTATACAAGCTTCGCAAATGGCTTTTAGCCATCTGCAAATGGCTTGGCTGATTGTAGCATTGCCGGTATTAAGCCTTCTGGGCCCGGGCTTTTGTATCTATCAAAATAATCTATTGCCCACTGAATTTGCTCAGTGGTAATGATGTCTTTCGTAGGTGTATCCATTTGAGAGCTCGTTCCCTCCTCGGGTTCCGAGCTCACTCTTAGGCTTCCTGGAAAGTGGGTGTCAACTAATAGCTCTAGTGACTCCTCAATTGTCGTCGTAGCAGAGCCATCTGCTCTGTTGATCAGGGTAGGGCTTATGTGCCCTTTGGCGAGAATTTTGCTTACTCTCGCCGTGTCCTTTATGCCTTCCAGTGACTCGCAGTAGTTTTGCCAGGACTCTTTCTTGGCCTTGTATACTGCCTTCTTGTAAATTTTTTGTGCCTCTTTGTATGCTTCCCAATCCCGGGTTACATAACTGTGGTTAAAGGACTATCTCGCGCTCTTTCTGAGCTCGCTTAGTTCCTTTGTCAACCACGGTTGGTATTGCTTCTTCGAGAATGTTAGCTTACAAGTCTCTTTGAAGGAATTGTTCAGAATATTTGTTAGGTCTTCAACCTCCTTGCCGAGTGCCTTTGCAGTGGATATAGTCTTGATCCTCTTGCCGTTTACTTTAGACTGGACAATTTCGCTGAAATTGTTCCAATCCGTCTTACGGGGGTTTCTCCTTGGCACCTGTTTCTTAACTGGTGTCGTTATCTCAAAGAAAATGTATCTATGGTCTGAGAAGGAGTGTTCTGTCGATACCCTCCAGTTCTCGACCCTGTAATTATTATGTTCTACATGTAATGTGAGGTCTAACACCTCTTCCCAACCTTGAAAATTTTCCGTGCTCGGAAAGATAAAGGTCGGGGTATTACCCTTATTGCATATCGTTACATTTCTACATATAATATTGTCAAAGAGTGACTCACCTCTTTCGTTAGTCTCCGAACTACCCCAGAGCGTGTGCCTCGCATTCGCATCACACCCGAGCACCAGGGTCGTCTTCGTCGCTTCCGCCCAATGTAGCAGCTTGACTACCGGCTCAGGCGGGGCCGGCTCGTCATGGGCCATGTACGCTGATGATAGGGTGACTCCGCTCCCATCCGCTGCCACGAATCTGGCCACTGCTAAGTCAGGTGTGCTGAGATTGGGACAGAGAAAAGCGTTAAAATGATTCTTGATTACAATGCAAGCCCTCGACCTACCATCCGAGTTTGTGCACAGTAGTGTGTATCCTTGGATTCTCAGTCCAGCGACTTGCCCGTCCTTGGTCCAAGGCTCCTGTATCAGACCGATCTCGATATCCCTCTCCCTTAGAAGGATCGTGAGATTAGCTGAAGCGTGCGAGCTGCGCTTCAGGTTAATCTGCACGATTCTCGACATCGATGTTAGTGGGGGTGGCGTCCGGAGATTTGTCGTCGATGACCATGTCGTCCAACAATTTGTTAGTGTCATCGACCTCCTCCAGAATCTCGTCCGGCTCGGCCAAGAAGACCTTAATCATGGCCTCCCTGATGCCGTACCGGACCTTGTGGTCGTTTGCCTCCAGCTGGGGCAGACAGTGCTGGTTAATCAGCAGGAGGAAAGGCTGGCTCGCCTTCATTTCGTGCTCTGCCCTGAGGATGGTCCAGTCCTCTGTATGTATATCTGTGTTCTGGGCCTTCAGACAGGCAACACCCTTGCATGGTCAGTTTGGCCCTTAGGTAACCAGATGCAAGCTCTGGGTCTCCTTGGGATCTCCCTGGCGTGGACTAGCCCAATCTTAAGGCCAGGCCATGTGTCGCTAATCTTAGCCACACACTCCGCCAGGAAGCTTCGGGAGAACCCGTCGTCGCACCTGATGACCCGGTGCCCTCTGACCACGTCTGAGGAGTCGAAGGAGGGGATGGGGCCGCTCGGCATGCTGACCAACCTGTCGGTCACCATGTCGGCCAACTTGGCCTCGATCTCCTCCCACTTCTCCGACAGCAGGCGACCGTCGTCATGAAGCTCGTCCACCAGTGCCATAGCCAGACTGTTTCTGGCCACCTCGCTAAACTTCTTTGCCTGGCTGACAAAGTTTGTCGCACGCGGCTTACCCTGTGGGTCCTTCGCTCTCTTAGGTGCGCTTTCGCTCACTTCCTGTGAGCGAATTCGCTTTGCCTTCGAGGGCTGGAACGCCGTCGGGTTTGCCGCTTTGTACTGCTCATAGTCCGCGATCTCCGCAACAGAACGTGTCAGTCAATTCGAGGCGAATAACTTCACTCCGGGCACCCCGGAGACTGAACAATTCTCCCCCTTCATGTGTCAAGTCCATAGGGACCAAATCCGAGCCCTGTTGCAAAGGGTGGAGAAAAGTTATGAGAGCTGCTTAGAACAGCTCTCCGCCTCCGACGACGGCAAGGCCACCTCGACAGTGCTGGAGTCAAAGTACAGCTACTGCTATTCCGTTTATTCGAGGTGTGTTGCCAACCTTAAGGAAACAATATCAAAAGCCGCCTCTCAGTCAGCTCTGGCGGCTGGCAGTATCCATCTGTACATCATCTCGGGTGCAGCTTCCAAGCGCGAGCCTTAATAGACTCAGGGTCCGAGGCGACCTTCATCACGGAACGGCTTTTCAACCTGATTAAGCTCCCTTTTAGGACCATTCTAAATTGTGCCACTTTTCAATTCGGTCACCTGCCAGACCCGGGCTACAATTAGAGACTGCCCGGGCTACAATCTGACCTCGTATCAAATTCCGCCAGACCTTCTAAAAAGGCTTCCCGATGTCCCCCTGGCAGATCCCATTCTGGGATGTGGAGGAAGGCCCTACACGTATCGTCCCGGAAACCGATGAGGTCTGCGAGCGCAGTTTTGTCCAGACTACCCTGAGGTATGAGTGTGGCAACACGATGCCTCCGCGTCCACGCACTGCCATCACACAAGAATGCAACCCACTACGGTTACGGGTGGTCCTCGCTAACCGATACTGACCCTGCTGTTTGGCCCACAAGCATTCTGACGGAGCGTGTCGGCGAGGGGACAGCTGCAAATATGTGGCCAGGACCATCACATACTGCTTCACCTATCCGTGCGTCCACTGGTTCCGCGCCAACTGCGGCAGAATGCGCGCCGGTCTCGGGACGCCGTCCCCCCTTCTCGTCAATCTGCTCCCTCCGCCACTTCACGGTCGATCCCCGCCCGTATATTATCGTCCGTCGCGCAATGGCAACCGCCCTCCATTTGCCAGGGGCGCCCGCAGAGTGCGGCCTCTGCGCCGACGCTGTCATCGCTGCTGCAGCGACACAGCGTCAATTTCCTTCCGCCCGCACTGGTACGGATTGACACCGGAGCGCGCACCTTCGACTCGGCCGCGCTCATCGACCCGTGCACGCCTACGAGCTGCATCGACGTGACGCTGGCGGCTAGCTTCCGTCTACTCACCACTAACGTTGGCGGCGAGCAAATTTGTTCGGCCAAGACGGAAAGGAATGTCCGTCAGGGTATGGTCCTGATACTAGCAGTACTACGTCGTCTGCGTATGCAACTGCTTTAACTCCACCCGTATTCAGATCTGTCAATATGGCGTTCATATTTGTGAGCCAGAGTAGGGGCAATAATACCCCGCCCTGAGGTGTTCCTCTCTTCACTGTCCGCGTGAGGTGAGTGCCACTCAGTTCGGCTGTGATCGTCCTGCTCTTTAGCATGTCTCCGATCCACTCTCTGATGCCTCCCTCAATACCTAGCAAGTTGAGGGAGCCCAGGATAGAGTCGGGGTTCACGTTATTGAACGCGCCTTCGATGTCTAGGAAGGCTGCCATCGTGTATTGTTTGTGTTGTAATGTCTTCTCGACATGATGTACAACTACGTGTAGCGCTGTTTCCGTTGATTTTTCTCTGCGGTACGCATGCTGCGCATCGGAGATTTGATGTCCCTCTAGAGACATCCGGATGTGGACGTCCAGGAGTCTCTCTAGTGTCATCAGGGCGAAGGAGGTGACACTTATCGGTCTCTAATCCTTTGCTAGGATATGCCCCCTTCTGCCCGGTTTCGGTATAAAAATGACTTTAGCCTCTCTCCACAGCAGTGGGACGTGCGTCAGTCTTAAACAAGCTTCGTAAATGACTTTTAGCCATTTGCAAATACTCTCCTTAGCTGATTGTAGCATTGCCGGTATTAAGCCGTCTGGGCCCGGGCTTTTATACTTATCGAAAGAATCTATTGCCCACTGAATTCGCTCCGTGGTAATAATGTCTTTCGTTGGCGTGTCCGGTTGAGTGTTCGTTTCCTCCTCGGGTTCCGAGTTCTCTCGTAGGTTCCCTGGGAACTAGTAGCTCTAGTGACTCCTCAATTGGCGTCGTAGCAGATCCGTCTGCTACTTATGTGCCCTTTGGCGAGAATTTTGCTTACTCTTGCCGTGTCCTTTATGCCTTCGAGTGACTCGCAGTAGTCTTGCTAGGACTCTTTCTTGTTCTATCGAAACCCTCCAGTTCTCGACTCTGTAATTTTTGTGTTCTATTAGCAAGATGAGACCTAACACCTCTTCCCAACCTTGAAAATGTTCCGTGCTTGAAAAAATGGAGGTCTGCGTGTTACACTTATTGAATACCGTAACGTTTCTGCAAATGATACTATCAAAGAGTGACTCACCTCTTTCGTTGGTCTCTGAACTCCCCCAGAGCGTGTGCCTCGCATTCGCATCGCACCCGAGGACCAGGGTCGTCTACATTACTTCTGCCCTTTGCAGCAGCTAGACTACCGATGCAATCATGATTACGCTCCCATCCGCCGCCACAAATCTGGCCACAGCTGGGTCAGGTGTGCTGAGATTGGGACAGAGAAAAGCATTAAATTGGTTCTTAATTACTATGCAAGCTCTCGGCCTACCATTTGAGTTTGTGCACAGTAGTGTGTATCCTGGTATCCTTAGTCAAGTGACATGCCCGTCCCTGGTCCAAGGCTCCTGTATCATACCAATGTCGATATCCCTCTCCCTTAAAAGGATCTTGAGATTAGCTGAAGCGTGCGAGCTGCGCTTCAGATTAATCTGCACGATTTTCGACATCAATGTTAGTGGGGGTGGCGTCAGGGGACTTGTCGTCGATGACCGTGACATCCAACAGTTTGTTGGCGTCATCGACCTCCTCCAATATCTCGTCCGGCTTGGCTAAGAAGACCTTTATCTTGGCCTTCCTGATGACGTACCGGACTTTGTAGTCATTGGCCTTCTTCTGAGGCAGGCAGCGCTGGTATATCAGCAGGAGAAAAGTTTGGCTCACCTTTATCCCCTGCTCCGCTTTGAGGATGGTCCAGTCCTCTGTATGGATGTCTAGGTTCTAGGCCCTCAAACAGGAAATCACCCTGACTTGGTCGGTTTGCCCCTTCGGTAACCAGATATGAGCTCTGGGTCTCCTTGGGATCTCCCTGGACTAGCCTAATCTTAAGGCCAGCCCATGCGTCGGTGATCTTAGCCACATAATCCACCAGGAAGCTCCGGGAGGACGCCGTCTGATGACTCGGTGCCCCTGACCACGTCTGAGGAATCGAAAGATGGAATGGGACCGGTTGGCATGCTAACCAACCAGTCGGTTACCATGTCGGGCAACTGGGCCACAATATCCTCCCACTTCTCCGACAGCAAGCGATCGACGTCATTGTGCTCATCCACCAGGCACGGAATACCGGCCGACAATGGCACGGCAAATAATCAATCTTTCTTGCCAAAAGCCCTTATAGGGGTTCCACCGAAATATTTTTGTTTCGCGGCTCTCCTCTGATCAAACATCGGAAGATGTTCTCGTCCTTATACAAGGCAGAACCAGAGCCGATAAAATGAAGATTTAGGTGAAAAAGCTTATCATCTTTTAAAATAAATATCTCTAAATAACTCTTTAACATAATTTGCTCTCAACTTCTGGACAGAGTATGTTGTTGTAGGAATAACTTTTCCCAGACCTGATTATACCACTGCGCCTTCTACTTCTGTCAATAACGATCCAAAAACTAACCTTATCCCTAGGTATTTCCTATCAGAATGCAAAAGACTTACGTAGTAAGCTTCCTAACTTGTATTCTGATAGCCTTTCGTTTGCATCTCAGGATATTGTGCTCACAGAAAGCCGGAGATTCTGAGCTCCGAAGTATTTCCAGCTGTGTTCAGAGTATGTTGGCTAAATCGCCCCATTAGGCGCGGGGGTGGAGTTCTTTTAGCGGTGGACTCCTCATTCACGTCAGAATTATTAACCTTCGAGGAGTGCAACGAATCAAAAAGTAGCTCCATTTTTATTATCTGTTCTATCTATCTTTTCTATCTTTCCTCTATTCATATGGTTTTCAGTAAACTTTTGGATAGAGACCAGTTGCTAGTCCTAGGAGATTTTAATATCCCTGGTGCAATTTGTTGCTCAAATAATTCCACCAATACTTTCCTAACTTCTACACAACAGGACTTTATCGCTGGCTTCTTCGACATTTCGCTGTCCAAAGTCAATCATGTGCGAAATTCCTTACAGTGCTTGCTCGATCTTTGTTTTGTTTCTGATCCTGCGAGAGCTAAAAACAAGAATCTTCTGTTTTCGCAAGATGGACTTCGAACGGCTGAAAATTTTTACATATGATTTCAATTCGTCCGATCTATACATGCACACTGGCATGGGGTAGGTTACCAGCTAAGATTCCATTTTTTTTAGATCTTTTCTTTTTTTACTTTGAAAATGATAAACTATTCCAACGACAAACATTACAAAAAAATAAATTTAATGAAACATTAAAGAAAATCACTTATGGCTACACATTTAATATTCAATATGACTTCAAATTCCACTCATTTGCGCATTCACTCTTCTCTTTCTCTTCTTTTTCCTTCTACCCCGTGTTCTCCCAGTTGTGAGGTTTAGTTTTCTTTGTAAACGGGATTATAGGTAAGGTTAGGTTGCGCTCTATGCACATGATTTTTAATGTTTTGCAGGCTGCTGTGTTTCTTCTCCTTCTGCTTTTGAGCGTTCTTAGAGAGACTGGGTCGTTTTCTGTTCTATCGATAGCCAGTCCGACTGCTTCCTTTGGAAGTTCGTCTTCGGTTTTGTTTCCATCTATGCCCATCCAAAAAATCCGCACTGACGTTGTCGTGCTTAGGATATCTAGCGCGCTTCCCTGCTTTCCACTACATTTTTTAACTGACTGCTGACGATTGCATGGATCTAATCGCCGCTTGACTGTCTACAATCAGGTTTACCGCCGCATATGGGCGGTCTATTGTCTACGCAAGCTCTGCCGCCTTCCTGATGACGAAGTTTTCCGCCTGACATATGCTGCATTGGCTTGATAGCTTATACAACAGCCTTGTGTCGGGGTCCAACTCCTTCTTCCTTCCTGGAGCCTTCAGTGTATATGTTGAGGTATCGAGCATAGCCCTGAACCGTTATCCAGACTTCAGGTCCCATGAATGTTGATGTTTTATTATCAGGGCAAGTTATAGGTGTCATGTAGTTAGATGTGCCTTGTGCAGCCTTTTCCGCAGTCAGTTGCGCTTGGATATCCAAGGGATCGATTCCAATTATGGTCTCTAGTGCTTTCGTGCGGATTAACCTCAGCGCCACAAATATGCAGGGCAGTGCCTGCCGCTGGGCTCTCTCCATAAGCTTTTTGTTTGTCCTCTTTTCCATGGCTTTCCACCATATTAAGACTCGGTACAGCAGTGTCGGACGCACCACCGATATTAAGATCCAATGCATCAGAGCGGGCGAGAGATCACATGTGCTGCTGAGCATCTTCCTGGATGCATATAACGCAATGGTGGTCTTTTTCACATATCTCCCTAAGTGTTGATTTCATAATCGAACTAAGGGTCGATGGACAGACTCCCGTGATAATTATGCTTATGTAGTCAGCATAGGCTGTTATCTTCGGGCCTTTCCTCACGAACTTTTTAATTTGGTCGTAGACCACTAGATTCCATAGGAGGGGCGATAGGACTCCGCCTTACGGCGTGTCTCTGTGCGCTTCTTTCACCATGGGAGCGGTGACCCATTCAGATTATACCCGTCTGCAACTTAGTAGATTTCCTATCCAAAAATTGAAAGCGGTGTGCGTGTTGGTTGCTCCTTGGCGCTCCATTATTGCGTCTGTGCATGCGTTGTTGAATGCCCCGCATATTTCTACAAAGACTTCGAGCTCATGTTCCTTGTTGTGTATGGCTCCCTCAATGATGGCTTCTAACGAATGTAGCGCCACTGATTTCCTTTTTGTATATGCATGATGGTTGGTTGACAGTAATCTGCCTACATTGTTTCTGAGGTCCAGCAGGTTTTCTAACGTCTTGAATAGAAGGGATGCGAGGCTTACTGGCCTGTAGTCCTTAAGACTAACGTGGCTGCTTTTTCCTGTTTTATGAAGGAAGACAATCTTCGAGGTCCTCCATTGAGTTGGGATATAGCACGTAATTAGACAAGCTGTGTAAGTTGCGTGTAGCCATGAAATAATGACTTCTTTGGTCAGCTGCAGCATGGCTGGAAATATTCCGTCTAGTCCTGGTGCCGCTATCCCCGCGAGGGAGTCTATAGCACAGTACCTTCTTGTAGAGGTTAAAAGATGCTCTTCCCTAGTTCCTAGTACCTGGTGCTCGTTGGCATCGGTGATCTCTGCGCAACCTGGTAAGTGCGCGTGCATTAGGGCTGTTATGGACTCTACGCTGCCCTCAGTTCACTGTCCTTTGTTGCGTTTGAGCTGACTCTGTATGGTGGGTTGCTTTGAAAGCAACTTCCGTAGTCTAGCCGTTTCTGGGGCCGTCTCTATGTTGGAGCAGAAGTTTCTCCAAGATCTTCTTTCCGCCCTGCGTATTTTCTTCTTGTAATTCCATAGCAAGATTTTGTATTCCTTGTTGATTGTATCATCCTTTGCCTGCTTGGCATGTTTGAACAATTGTCTGAGGTTATCGCGTTGGAGCGAAAGGTCCTTGTTCCACCAGGGTGGTCTGGTCCTTTTCTTGGTTCTTGATATCGGGCATAATGCGTGATATGCGCCTACTATATCTTCATCGGATTTTACTGTACTCGGACAAGTCGCGAGTTTACTTGCGATTATTTCTTTGAACTTTTCCCACTTAGTATTCCGGGGGTTTTTAAAGACTGTAAGTTTTGGAGAATGATCAAATTCGCATTGGAATTATATGCACTTATTCTCTGAGAAGGATGGTCTCTCAAAGTCTTTCCAATCTGATACCATTGTGCTTTGTCCCGCTACAAGTGTTATATCTAGCATGTTGGACGAGGTGGGGCCTACAAAGGTGTGTTCCTCCCCCACGTTTCCCATATATAAATAAGTTGAAAGAATGAAGACTAAAAGTGACTCACCTAGATCGTTTATATCGGGGCTTCCCAAACGCTGTGTTGCACGTTGGCGTCTGCACCCACGAGCAGTTGCTTGTCCTTTGGGCTTGGTTCTACCAGGCTCCTGAGTTCTTCCGGTGGAACTGGCCAATCGTGTGCTCCATGGCAATGCTCCATGGCAGTGAGGAGTTCCGCCGACGCGACCTTGCTCTTATGGAGATTAAACTCCTTAGGGACATGGGTACCGGTCCCAACTCCACTAGATGGGTTGCCTACTATCGTCAGGTCACCATCTTCCTCCTTCTCGGACTCGTCCAGCGGTAGTTCCTGGGCGGCGTCAACGATGGTTTTCAGACCTAGGTTCTTCTCCACCTCACCCTTTTTTCAGGGTGTGAGCATTCTTATCCCCGGGGTGGCATATTTTGAGACGTTGGTATTTGCTACCTATGCCCGTACAGGATGTGTTTCGCCTCCTTATTTATCTGGAAAAGCACGCATTGGCCCCCTTCATTGGTTAACGGGCTCATATTGTGCATTACTTTTCAGTCTGCGGTAGGGATGTCGGGATTCTGACGCTGCAGCAGCTTCGGCGCACGGTCCCCTGGGATAGAAAAGAGGGAGTGTACCTTGTCAAGCATTTCTTCCACTTTGTTGGCGAAACCGCCCATAGATGCCATATTGGGAAGCTTGGCGAAGTCTAGTCTGATCTCTTCGATCCGTTCCTCGGCCCAGTTGAGCTTTACCTTATCCTCTTCGGATGGGGCAGCTTTTGTCTGAAGCCGGCTCTGGATGTCTTTCCCTCGCTTAAACGCTTCGGCTCGTCACAACGCGGGGAGCTGATACCTGGTTCCGGTGAGTGAAGAAGTCTTTCTTCCTCCTCTTTTGAAAGGTGCACGCTCTCCAGGTCCGAGTCTGTATAGACTACGGCACCCGAGCGGCTTAGCCTTCTTTGCGTCGTTTTTATGGCAGTAGCGTTGCAACTGACGTGTCGTGATCCCGTCAAATCAGAGGTGTGACCGCTGGTGACACGCAGAGAGGATTGCTCCACTCCGTGCCGCCGGTGGTAGCAGTCACGCCTCCCACTGACGTTGGGGATGACATTCCAGCCCCGGTAGCTTTTTTCCTGGGAAGAATTCGGTTTATTTCAGGGGAACCAACCACTTGCGTGTTATGCCTGCCGCCAGGCACCTCAAGGCATGGCTAGTGATTCATTTCCTCCAGCGTTTAGGCGGGAGGAATTGAATCGAAGCCTTAGCTAGACACTGCATTACCATTGTAAGGGGTAATACAATGCCCATTGCCCGGCGCACTCGTGGAGGGTTCAACTGGAGGATTTTGCCAGCTAAACGGAATTATAGCAAACAACCAATTAACACTTCCAAAGGTAGTTGTCCAATTTTTTCTACGCCGATCTCCCCGGCGTTCGTCGTCAATAATAGGTCGCGTATCCACTGGCCGCCACTTGGCCGCTTCAAACAGAATCGCTGATATTCGAACTTCTCTTGCGCTCAGCTGCCGAAAATTTAAAGTGTTCCCGCTGGTCTCCTTTATCGTAAATTGAGTTATTAATTTTCAAACCCCTAAAAATCACTCAACATTCTGCTAATCGGAATCCCCTAAAATAGAGGACTCAACCGAAATCAATGAAATCGCTTGCTTTCTCCTTTTGACACGCCTCCAGGGCTTCGGTTCTTTTCATATGCTAGGCCCAAATCTTTGCACCACAAAAGTTACACGCTTTTTTTTTTGTATATCAGTTTTCACAACTTTCTCGGTGGAGGGTGCAGATGGAAACGAACGCTGTTGACGCTAGCCCATGGCGCCAAGCCCCTTAACAGCATAAACCCCGCTCTCGCAAAAACCAACTGACATTGCGCCCTGTTGACCTGTTCTGCTTTTACCCTAAAAATCAAATTCGGCAACTAACTCACAAATGGCGCTCATTCTAGTTTAATAATTTTTTGATTTAAATGATATATAACAATAGTATTTGCGCTCGTGAATAAGCCGGGGGAGGCAGATCACCGAAGCGGGTAGAATATACAATGTTTTATTTTAAATATTTTGTTGTTTTTTTTTTCTATCGATCACGGTTATTTTGCCATTCCAAATTTTTAGTTTAGTTTATTTCTTTTAATTTAATTTATTTTTAATTTATTTTTTAGATTTCTTTTCCATTAATTTTCCTTTATTATATTTTTATACCCTTGCAGGATATTAAAATGCCAGTCAGAAGTTTGCAACGCAGTGAAAGAGTCACCTCCGACCTTATAATATATATATTCATGATCAGCATCAACAGCCGTGTCGATCTAGCCATGTCCGTCTGTCCGTTTCGTTTTCAGTTTTTAAGCTATCCGCATGAAACTTTGCAGTAAGTCTTCTATCACTCTCACTCGTATATATTGCCGGATCGATCGACTATATCACAATAGCTGCCATATTAATGATCGGAAAATTAAAAAAAAAAAAATTGTAACATTTTCAGTTTTCAACAGAATTTAAAAAAAACTTGAGATATATAAATTTTGTATTATTCCAGAATTTTGTGTAAACTTATATGGACTTCTATATCATATAGCTGCCATAGAAACGATCGAGAAATTAATACAATTAAAAAATTTAAAATTTTCAGTTTTCAACAGATTTTCATCAAATTTGATATGACTAAATCATATAGTTCCCGTACAAACGATCGTTAAATATAGAGTAAAATCAAAAACTGTGAATGTAGAACTGTAATTAAAATAATTATAGGGTAATAAAATAAAGGCAGGAATTACTTTTGGCTTTTTACTTCTTAGATGTTGATGCACTACGGTTAGTACATACAAGTGCCCCTTATGAAACCAGGCACGTGCCCGTTAAGTGTTAGTAGGCGCGAAAGGAGAAACAGAAACGTGGACTAGGAAATTAACTACTATCATGCTGTCAAATTGCTTGCCTGCATGTCTATTAAGTGGGTTAGAATTAACGTTATTAGTTTAGGAAGGCTATCTATGTTAGAGATTAATGTTTAGAAATCATTATAATTTGCACACAATGCTCTGAAAAAACAATGCAATTCAAATTCTACAGTGGAGCAACACTAAAGGAATATAGGATTTAGTATTTCTACTTGCATGGAAATTGAGCCGACTCAACAACGTCACCATGAATGAGATTTTAGATGAGGGTAATGCAAAGCATAGTTCTAGTTGGCTAAGGATGATTAGTTAATCAGAAGAAGTCTTTTAGTGTAAGAAGGTAATCTTTGGTGTGCATCCAAATTTAAGCCGCGTAGCGCGAAACTGAAAGTAAAAAGTTCTTTTGAACCGACTCAATGCGTTTACTATGGACGCCATACTGAGGGCTCCAAATTCTAAGGTAGGACGAAGTAAAGAGGTATATAAGGAATTAGTATCATAGGGGTCATTGAATTACTTCGACCACCGTTTGATAAATCCAAGCACACAAGTGGCTTTTCATATCATATACGAAATATTCACAATAAAGTCAAGATTTGGGTCCAATGATAAACAGAATCAAATGCTTTACTGAAATCAGTATAGATTACATCTGTCTGAAAATTATTTTGGAACCCTTATATAATATAGGAAGAGAGCTTCAAAAGATTTGTTGTTGTTGATCTTCGCGTAATAAAACTATGTTGACATGGAGAAATAACTGATCTACAAAAGTGCTTCAAGTGAGGAGTAATTATGTTTTCGTATAGTTTAGGGATAACCGACAACTTAGAGATTCCTCCATAATTGCTGGCATCCGATTTGCTACCTTTTTTATGGAGAGGAATAATAAACGATTCTTTCCAAATAATGGTTGTCGCGGAACGGATAAGCTAACACGCTAGAATATCGATAGTCAGTCAGTTTCAATTACGCGCCACTAAGGCGCACTTTCGTTAAGTATGTATTTGGAATTCAAAATATGTTTGTAACTGGCCACACTGTTTATGGCAAAAAGTTAAGTTAAGTTCGGCGCCACGGTTATTTTTTTTATTATTTTTTTATTTTTATTGGACGTTGATGCATCTCGGTCAGTACATTTAAGTGGCCCGTATGACACCAGGCACGTGCCTGTTTGGGTTTGGTGTTAGTAGGCGTGATGGAAAATATAGGACAGAAAACGAGGAAATTGACTACCGGCGTGCTGCCAGATTGTTAGCTTGCATGCTTACTAAGTGTGTTAGTATTAAAGATTTTAATTTGGGAAGGGTATCTACGTTAGAGATTAGTGTGTACAAGTCATTATAATTTGCAAAGGAGGTTCTACAGTGGCGCAACACTAATGGGATATAGGATCTAGTACTTCTATATTGTACGTGGAAATTAAGATGACTCAACGTCACTTTCCACATCACCATGGATAAGGTTTAAGATAAAGGTCATCCCTAGCATCGTTCTAAGATTGACTAAGGACGGCAAGTTAATTAATAGGAGTATATTAGAGTAGGAAGGTAATCTTTGCTTTGCATCCCAATTTAAACCGCGTAGAGCGAAAAGTAAAAAGTTCTTTTGAACCGACTCAATGCGTTTACTATGGACGCTGTACTGAGGGCTCCAAACGCAGCATCCATATTCTAGGATAGGACGAACTAAGGAAGTATATAAGGATTTAGTAACATAGGGGTCATTGAATTCCTTCGACCACCGTTTAATAAATCCAAGCACACCCCTGGCTCTATTCACCATAGACGAAATATGATCAAGGAATTCCGTAGGGACCTGGCGAATAAACTGGCTTGACACGATGAAGATCTAAAAGAAGAGAGCTTTCGTTTGGGCTAGGACAGAAAATTAAGTTTGATTTGGGTATGTCGTAGGAATAAGTCGGGTGTAAATACGAAGAGTTTGCATAAGTTGTTTGAAAAAACTGCGAAAATAGATCTGCTATTGCCTGATCATTATTTGCAGTAGTATTTTCAAATGAAAGCGAGGAAGGATTTGTGTTAGGCTTACGTTTAGTGTTAACAAAATTATATCACTATTTTGGGTCCTGTGAGTACTGGGCCCTAAATCGAGTTAAATAGTTTTTATAACACTGCGCGTTCAGCACGGTAAAGTTTGACCGAACTGATAAATAAAATTAAAGGGCAGATTAAGAACCGGTGAATTTAAATTTAGCATACAGTCTAGATTTTTTATTCTTAAGTCGGCTCAACTCTCTAGTAAACCACGGCGGTTTATTCGAGCTTGGCGGATATTACAACGGATCACATTCAGTAAAAAATTACTTCATGGCACTGTAAAAAATATCCACAGCAACTGCCATGTCAGTGCACATGTATAGATCGGACCAATTGAACTCGTTTATAAAATTATTCAGCCGTTCAAAGTCCGTCTTGCGAAAACATAGGACTTTATTGGCTGGATGGTCAGAAATATTCTGTACGTCACACCCAATATCAAGGGTCACATCGAAAGTTGGATGATAAAGATCGTCGGGCAGCGTCAGAAGCGCCACCCTTGCTAAGTTGACTCTCGCAGGATCAGAGACGAAGCAAAGATCGAGCAAGCGCTGTAAGGAATTTCGAACATGGCTGACTTGAGACAGTGATATGTCGAACAAGCCAGCGATAAAATCATGTTGTGTAGGTGTATGGAGAGTTTTGGTGGAATTATTTGAGCACCAAATAGCCAAAGGGATATTAAAATCTCCTGGGACTACCAACTGGTCTCTATCCAAAAGTCTACTGGAAACCATCTGAATAGCGGAAAGGTGATTCCAACAAATAGGAAGTTCCGACAATGGAGGTATGTAGGAACAGATAATAAAAATTGAGCTACCTTTGATAGATAGCTTCACACAGAGGAATTTAACATCGTTGCATTCCTCGAAGGTTAATAATTCTGACGTGAGTGAGGAGTCCACAGCTATAAGAACTCCACCCCCGCGTCTGATAGGGTGATCTAGCCGATATACTGTGAACACAGATGGAAAAACTTCGGAGCTCAGAATCTCCGGCTTTTACCAGGTTTCTGTGAGCACAATAACCTGAGATGCAAACGAATGGCTATCAGAATACAAGTTAGAAAGCTTACTACGTAAGCCTCTTGCATTCTGATAGAAAATACCTAGGGAGAAGTTTAGTTTTCGGGATTGGAAGACCTAGAAGGCGTAGTGGTATGATCATGCCTGGGAAGAGTTATTCCTACAGGTCGCTTTTTCTTTTTCTTCGCTTTGTTCGCTTTGAACTCCTTAACAACGATGTACTCTGTCCGAAAGTTTCGGAGAGCAAATACTGTTAAAGAGCTCGTTAGGGACATTTATTTTAAAAGATGAAATATCCCTAGAGTATGAAAATTTAAAATTTTCCACCTTTATCTGAAATTTATCGGCCCCTGTATTACCTTGTATAAAGGCGAGAACATCTTCCGATGTTTGATCAGGGGAGAGCCTTGGGACTAAAATATGTATCGTCGGTGGAACCGCTATAAGGGCTTTTGGCAAGGCAGATTGGTTATCTCCCGTGCCATTTTCGGCCGGTATTCCGGGCCTAACACCCTGGGCAGATATATTATTAAACAAGGGACTTTTCGGGGTCAATATTTGCGACCCCCCAGGGGACAAAACAGATATCACCAGCGGTACGGGCACTCCCGCGGCACATTCGGGCATGAAACATTTCCTAGCGCCTAGTGCCGAGGTACGCTGCTACTGAGCGCCCGTTGTGTGTAGTTATGGTCTGTCTTCATGCTGCCACTAAGCAAGAAATACATAGAGAAGTCAAACACTACAAAAAAGTACTATCATAAAAACGGCTGAGCCTGGAACCCCAGAGTACCCGAACGAAATGTCTAGAACCCCAGAGTGCGTTCGGCTTTTTCGTGTTCGAAGCATTCGTTCTAAGCCGAGCACAACAAGAATTTACTTTTCATCTTGCTGTTGGGCAAATGATAATGTCAACAATGGCGCTTGCCATTTTTTTAGTGTTGGCTCTCAAAAATCGTTCAAAATTATGAAATGTATGTTAATTTAGAACATCGCTTCTGTTATTTATATTTGATAAATAAAATTATAATATAAGAAACTATCTATATCTTTTTTTTTTTTTCATTGGGAAAAAGCACTTTGGGATTTCTTTCTACATTTTCAATTACCTCCCCCGTCCCTTTTTTAAAATGAGGGGTCGTGGGAACGTACACGTGCGCTCCAGGATCGCTCGGGATCGCTACCTCCCTTTCGCACTCTTATCCACATCCTTGTCGGGGCTCTTGAACACTTGTTCACAAGTGTCCTTTTACATACAATGACCCTTATTAATTGCATTGACAGGTTGACAGCTAACCCTCATTAATTGGATTTTTATTAATCAAAGCACTTAAAATTTTGACAGCTAACCCATTAATTGCATTTTTATTACCCATTTTGACGACATCAAAGGTCCCGAAAATCGGCTATTCTTACTACTCGAGTGCTTAGGTCCTGGCGTGTGGCTGATGATGAAGACGGCGATAATGTTCATGGCCAGCGAGCTATGCTTGGCTGGCTGCGATAATGATAATCGTGGTCGGCGCGGTTGTCGACTTAAAACTAAGGCGTAATTCCTAAACTATCGTGTTTCGTGTGTCAATTAATCTTAAAATTAAGGCGTACTAAAGCTATCCCTAAATCTATTCTTATCACTATCTTTAAATATATGTACAGCTGTACATGTTGATGAGGAACTATTGGTTCATCTCATCATATCACTATTTACATGATCTCGGTATATGTGAAGCATATATAAATCATCTTGTTTAAACATTATAATAGAATTTGCATAATTCCGAATCAAATGTTTCGGTATATGCTTATAGGTCTGTCATAAGTAGAATGAATCAATATTTCTATGACGTTCCATGTAATATTAGTATATTGTCCAGCTTTTCGCAAGCAACATCATCAAATATTAAAACTGAATTATTTCTAGCTTCCTGTGGTGACAAAACTTCATCATTCGCTGAAAATGTGTAGTATCCCATCCATCCCATTGTATTGGTTTAATAATTTTTTTAAAATACTAATATTTCGGGTGATACAAGCTCTTTGAAAATATGAAAATATTTTTAAATTTGTGACCATTTGGACTTTCGATAAAGCTTATCATCAGATCCACGATTTGATGGATCAACAATTAAAGCTCTAATTGTATTCGGTAACAAAGTTCTGTGGCGTGGAGGTTTATTCTCTCCATGACCTCCATCCTCGAAATTTCTTATAATGCTTTTATTTTGTCTTAATAAACGCATGTTATTGTGATAAGTACTTCATTCAATGACAATCTTTTGATATTTAAGGTTGTTAATAAATGGGTAAACATCTTTATAACATAAACGGTCATAAAAAAAATGCCAAAAAGGGTACTGATCTCGTAAATAATTAATAAAATAAATAATAAATAATTAATTATTGCTCTACCCTTTGAGGCTCATTTACCTGGTTACAATTGGTGTGGACCTAATACAAAGGTAGAGAAACGATTAGCGCGAGGTGATCGTATAATTAATAGTTTAGACGAAGCTTGTAGACTTCATGATATAAAGTATTCAAATAGTAAGGACTTGGGTGATGGCCATAAAGCAGATTCTGTTGTAATTGATAGGGCTTGGAATCGTGTTAAGCTAATGACAGTAGTATTGGAGAGAGAGCAGCTGCATATTTTGTAACAAACATGATCAAGACTAAGAAAAAGTTTGGAATGGGGACAAAGCTACTGTTAAATAAGGTAGGAAAAAAATCGCTTTGTTCTATTATCAAAAATGCCACAAATGAATTTAAAGAGGAAAACCCGCTATACTTATTGAATGCTATAAAAGTAGCACGCAAAAGCGAATCAAACACAATGGGATGTAGGAAAAATGTTATAGTCCCACGGGTTATCAATATACCCACTTGTTCCAATTTTTTTTTAGGAAGTTTTGCTTCATGTAGTGCAGCAATTGCAATGACTATTAACAATGCAAGAATGGCAAAAGCACAGCTGCAGGAAAATCAGAGACATAATAAAAATAGGTAAAAAACTTTTTAAGTTAACAGTTTTATGTTAAACATACATTGAATGTTTAAGATAAATGTACTAAAAATAAAAAAATAATAAAATAGATACAGTCGTGGGAATTATAAACATATGCAAAGACTAGACTAAAATAAAACCGTGGGGCACGTCAATTGTCTACAAATTATCGACTTAATATGCGATAGAAAAATCGTTTAATTCGTCGTTAGGCAGTTGGCCCGCAGACGGTGGGGAATTACTTACTATTTTTTTGCTCATGGAAATTCCAATAGTTATACACTCCATGTAGATAAAAGAGATGTTTCAATTAGTTTATCGTTGGATCAGTGTTTTCGCGATCTTTATTTAACCACATCATCTGGATCATCTCATTTAAAGACAGTGACTTTAATTTCCGAAAACATCATCGGCGAAAAATATTCCTTCGCCCTTGTTTTCTTGCGCCGTGTGTTTACCGCTTTCTGCTGCGTCGGTCTCAGTGTTGTTGTTGCTGCAAGTGATCTGCAAGCCGCGGACAATCACACAATCTCATACTTTCTTGAGCTGATTTATATTTTTCTCTCGCTCTATTTTTGTTTTGATCGGTTCCTTCGCCACTCAAGTTAATTGCCTTTCTATTACTTGCGCTTTGCTTCATACGATTTATTATTATTGCAACATAATGTGAACATGTTGTGCCGCGGATTGTCCATATGGCCGCAAAATTACTTCGCGGCAAGCCACTGTTTATTGTTGGCTGTGCACTAATGCCGCACACCCTGGCTGCGCCGATCTTGGGCATGTTGGCCCGCGCATCGCCGACCGCATACGGGATCACGCTGGCTTGGATTGGACGTGCCCGAGCTGCCTTCATATTAAATCCCAAATGCGGATTTTTATGAGACAAGCGCATTTGGAGTTTCAATCCATGGAGACTGGGTTCAAGGATTTGGCAAGCCGTTTCCAGATGTTCGCGCCACGAGGGCGATTGATTTCGAGCAGCAGTGTGGGAGCACGAGCTTTCGCTCTCGCTGTTCCGGGTCGTCGCTCGCTCCCTCTCGTCTCGTAGCCGAAGGCGACTCCACGGTCCCAGCAGCCCTTGAGCGGGCTTAGTTTTAGTTCTAATCAAAGTACCTAATAAAAACTACCAAAGTGGAAACGAAGCCCAACTCCGATTTCTTTATTTTCTGGAAGAACACTACGTGGAACAACAACAACAACATTCAATCAACCCCTGCCACCGACGACTTATTGGGTTGACGACGGCTACAGATTTTTGGACACCATCCGCCCACTCCTTTTCATGGTCCTTCGAGCCGGATCTACCCTGATCCCACCAAAGATAAGTACGACTCGCCTTCCAAAGTCCATTCGTCCGTGGTCGCCATATTCCTTTTCCATCAGCGTTTTTTTTTTTTCTTTCCATCCGATTCCGACCAAAGTGAAAAGTGCCAAATAGATATATATATATATGCATCCAAGTGCATACCTACATACATATGCACAGCCACAGTGAATTTTCTTATTTTCTAAGTGCTTAAGCGCTTGCCAATATCGGCCCTCTACTTCGTCTCACTGTGATCCGCTGGTCCAAGCATATGTATATATGTACATATATATATATATATATATATATATATTATATTAAACCCTTAGACATATTCACATACATAAGTACCAGTGTCCGTCATTAAACTGCACTTAACCCTTTTAATATATAATATGTAGAATATATATATATATATATATATATATATATACTAGCTGACCCGGCAGACTTCGTACTGCCTCATCGTGAGAGATTTTAATTTTTGTTTAAAAACTCTGGCGGTTATGTCATGTCTATCAACTGGTGTTTGGCTATGTAGTAATTCCTTCTTGATTTCGGACCATTTTGGGTTACATGTGAATGTAACAAATAAGTCTGGGCGGCCATAATGCCAGAAACTAAAGAGCGTAAAGGATCTGGTGGTGGGACCAATTGTGGCAATTTTACTTTGCCTTCAGCACAACATAATCCAGTAGATTCACCAGTGTATTTTAACGCCTTACAATATTTACAAATTGTTTTCATTTCCCCAATTGTTACTGATTTGTCGGCACAATAATCAATTGCCGGATCATAGTGGAATGCAGCTCGTTCAAGAATCACAGGAGCACTGCGTCTGCGGATTCGCTCAATTTCATTATGTCTAGCTTGCTGTTGTTGTGTTTGATGTGCACGAACTCGTTGCATTCTAAGCCTATCTCCTACATTGTCACTCACTAAAGAACGCAATTCTGACATAGCAATACGACTATTTTCTTGATCTCTCTGTCTCTGGTCATCAGTGCGGTTAGCACGTGAGGTAGCTCTTCGCACATTTGATTGACTACGACGACCTACGTTAGGTCGTCTTCTCCTCGGCATCGTAAATTGTAATTGAGAAAATTTCCCACTTATTTAGCAGTAAAGTGTCACTATCACAAAAAAGAGCACATTACTTGGAATGTCACTATCACAAAGGATCACCAAAGTAAAGAAAGTTCTCGCGCACGTAGCCACAAAGATAGAAGGATGCACTCATAGATATCGTAACTCGTAACACAATATAATATCGTAATACAATATTCTTTGTTTCTCCATTCTCCGCGTAAATATAAAGACTTTTTGGTTTTCCGACTCGTGAACACGCAACATATAATTGTCCCTGTGAAAAACAATCTTCATCCAAATCCAGACCACACAACTCCACAGATTGACCTTGAGCTTTATTTATGGTCATTGCAAACGCCAAACGAATGGGAAACTGCAATCTCTTGAACTGCAACGGTGTATCTGTCGGGATCATAGGAATCCTAGGAATGAGGACATCTTCACCTTTGAAAGGACCACTTATGATCGTTGCTTCTACTATGTTGTTCATCAATTTCTTGACTGCGAGTCGCGTACCGTTGCAGAGTTTCGGCTGATTTATATTCCGGAGCATGATAATCGGCACACCTATTTTTAATTTCAATATGTGTGGTGGCATTCCAGGCAGATCAAGTGAGTTTAGAAATTCGGTAGGGTAATTAACTGCTTCCTCTGCTTCCACAACGGTATCTATCGACTTATATGTAATTTCGTCAGTTTCTATGCTTTTTTGGATTACATGATTGAGCTGGTAGACATCTTTGTTCTTGGCAGCGAGAATCGCTCGTCCACTGAGCCAATCGTGGTTCCTATAATTTATTCGGATATTGGGGAACACTTTTTGGATAAGTTCTTCCTTCGATGTAACTAAATTACAGAAATTCCCGGGCAATACTATTTTTCTCGACGTCTCATTGACTGGCAGCTTTCCGTTCCCAATGTCCAGTAGCTGTCGTGAGAATACGTCGGCTGAGTCATTGTTCTGTAACTGGACACGCATATTCGTCTTCAACTGTAATGTACGTACATGTTTCCACAATATAGAATATTTCAGGCAAGCATTTATCTCGTCAGCTGGTGTCGATCGGGAAATCACAGGCAACGTTTGTCTGAAATCCCCTGCGAGCAATATTAACGCGTTCCCATGCATTGCTCTCAGCCGCTCAGTCTCTCGGAAGGAGGCCCGTTCTTCGTCAGTCATATTCGTAATCTTACGTATTTTTGCTTCTGTATTGCGAATACAACGACCCAATCTCGACTTTTTTGGTGGCATGACTTCGTTTCTTACTGAACCTGAACAAAAAATAAAATTTTTATCTCCAATTTCTTCTTTCAATATGTTTTTAATGTTTGACAGGAAATGCTTTGATTTGCTTGTAGAGGGCGCAGTAGTAGGGGCACGGGGAAACGCTAAAAAAATAGATATATTCGCAGCCGCAGATAAGCTATCAACATCAAAAGTAGTCAATAACCGAGCTGGAACCTCAACGCATGTTCTCTAAAAATTTGGGCATAAACGGTTCAGAACTTTTCAAGTTTCTTCTTTCAATATGTTTTGAATGTTTGACAGGAAATGCTTTGATTCAGCTGGCTGCCTGTAGATGGCGCAGCAGTAGGGTCACTTGGAAACGCTAAGGGTGGACTACCCCTAACATTTAGGGGGATGAAAAATAGATGTTGGCCTATTCTCATAGATACCGGATAAGCACAAAAAATTTCATCAAAATCGGTCAAGCCGTTTCGGAGGAGTAAGGGCACGAAAACTGTGACACGAGAATTTTATATATTAGATATATATATATATACACACACATGTACAAGAAATAAACCTATTATTAATATACAATACGAAAAAAATATATATACACACACATGCACAAAAAATATTCCTTTTTAATATACAATACGAAAAAAATATATATACACACACACACACACATATTCAAAAAATATAGCCTTTTTTATATATAATACGAAAAATAATAAAGATATATATATACACAAAAATACATTTGCACAAACATAATTAAAATAATAATAATTCATACATACATATATGTTGGGCAAGCTTCGCGCTATTCTCCTTAACTCGTTTTCATTGCACTATCAGAATGCTCATAGTTTGTTGGGGAAACTTAGGAAGCTGCACGCTAATAGTGTCTCCTTCGATGCCAACGTTATTTCTTTCAACGGAACGTGGCTCAACTCCTCTGTTTCTGATTGCGAATTATTCGCTGGCAACTATATTGTCTAAAGGCGTGACCGTCAAATGCATACTGGCGGTGGCGTTCTTATTGCTGTGAAATCTGACCTTATTTCTGAACTGGTTCCCATAACCTACTCAGATAATAATAATAATTAATAATTATTACCCAAGACTCATACAAATGAAAAGACTGAAATAAAAACTAATCAGAAAATTATAGCATCAGACTTTGAAACACCACATATGAATAAGAAGAGGAAACTTTTTTTTTATGAAACTGTTCACGTCAGAAGGCCCATAGCGGCGGCCGCGGCGCCGCCTCTGTCCACCGAGCCTCCAAAGCTTTGGCCGTTTTTGCACTCCCGCAAGTCGGCTCTTCGCGCACTGCTCATCGGGCTAGTATAAGCGCTCCCGCGCCCACTCTTCGATGTTCGCGAACGCCCGCTCCCGAGTTCCCGAGCCTCGCTCGCTGCTAAGCGAGCTGAGGGACGGCTAGTTCGCGCTCCACCTCTCGGGCCCGCTCTCGCACTGTTATGTGTAGCTTATCGGTCGGGAGCGCAGCCCTTACATTTAAGCTATTTAGTACCATGTATGCAGCGCAACAAAGCTGATGATTTTCTAATTGCCCACGACGCCCCCGCCTTACTCTTCACCTTCGCTTGCGACGTGGGAATTTCCATTGGGCTACATTTCCAATACAGGATCTTCAGCGGCAGGATCGCCCCCCTCCATTTCAGAAACAAAGAAATTAAACTCAACCCCTAAATATAATGATTATGAAGTCAAGTCATATGATTGGGGGATAAAGACCAATATTAATGATGGAGTTTATGATGATGATGATGATGATGATCAATTCTAATCTCAAGCAGCTATAGAGGAGGAGGACTCTGACTCTCCTATTACATCACCTGTGGCAACAAGTAAATATTGAATCAATCATCGAAACATGAGGAGAGTATGAAAAATTTCAACATTTGTGAATTGGCAAGAGAACGTGTATTGGATAAGACATATGGTCCTAGAGAAAATGAAAATGGTTAATTAATGCTTGGGAGTAGTCATATAATTTTTTCAAACAATAAAATTAAATTTGATGATGGGCAAAACTGGCAACTTACAAATGGATTATATTCCTTAATATGTCATCATCTTCTACAAAATTATAATGCAAATGAATTGGAAATTTATAGATCAATTTTAATAAAAACGAATGTCTATCGAAGAAACTTTCTTCCAAATGGACAGGTGAAAGGAACAAGGGCATTGAAGTATTCAGAAATTATTAAGCCACTTTAAGCTAATTCATATATTGCTGAGTCTACACCAAAACTGGGCCTGGATTTATGAGACTGGATATGAATAAACCAAATTATGTGTATTGAGATGTTCCCAACGAATTTTTAGAGCGATTACAACTATTAATGGCTTCACAATCTGCAGGAAATACAAGTCAGAGAAATGAAATAATGTCTATAAATGAAGAATTGATAGAGGCTCAAATAATTCATTAATAAACTATATATTAGGAAATTTATGAATAAATGAGGTTATAATCATCACGACCGTTGACAAGTTTGTATATACATGAAAAGAAGAGCACAAGTCAGTTAAAACGATATGAGAAATCAGGAATAGGACTCTATCTAGATACGGATGGGAAGTTTAATATACAAAGAAGACGTTTTAAAAATGGTGGCTTTCCAAAAGAGCATGGGGAGCATAGTCATCAAGGAATATGTTGATAAATGAACTGAGTGATTCACTAACATCATTGATTACAAAATATCAAGAAGAAATTGGACAAAGCTTTAATGGTCTTGAGGCTATTGATACTGATCCGGAAGGCGACTTTAACTTACATAAAAATGGTGATCCTCAAAAAGAAAGTGTGGTCAATAAGGAATATGTTGATAAGTCAAAAAGAATTAATTCTAACAATACCTGATGATACAACTGCAGATATTCAAGACAGATTGGATAGAGTTGAGGTAGTTATCTTAAGCATCATTAAAAAAATTCGATTTTCTAAATTATTAATTAGCGTTTGAAAAATAAAGTATAATAATATACGTCATTTAATTTAATTTTAATTTTAGTTTGTACTTAAATATGAGTAGGCAGAGTATTATTAATGAATTACATGCTCCATCCTGTAAAATTTGTTTACGTCTTAGGGTCATTACAAAGGTTATTGATAATTTATTTCAAGTTGACTTGGTAGATATGGGGAAGTACCTTTCAGCAAATAATGGATTTCGGTACCTACTAACAGTAGTCGACACATTTTCTAAATTTGCTTGGGCTGAAGCAATTAAATCAAAAACTGGTAAAGAAGTAAGTGAGGCAATGCAAAAAGTACTCCAAATTAGATAATTGTTCACGTCAGAAGGCCCATAGCGGCGACCGCAGCGCCGCCTCTGTCCACCGAGCCTCCAAAGCTTTGGCCGCTCTTGCACTCCCGCAAGTCGGCTCTTCGCGCATTGCTCATCGGGCTAGTATAAGCGCTCCCGCGCCCACTCTTCGATGTTCGCGAACGCCCGCTCCCGAGTTCCCGAGCTTCGCTCGCTGCTAAGCGAGCTGAGGGACGGCTAGTTCGCGCTCCACTTCTCGGGCCCGCTCTCGCACTGTTAAGCGTAGCTTATCGGTCGGGAGCGCGGCCCTTACATTTAAGCTATTTAGTCTTATGTATGCAGCGAAATAAAGCTGACGATTTTGAATTGCCCACGACGCCCCCGCCTTTACTTTTCAACTTCGCTTCGACGTGGGAATTTTCATGGGCTACATTTTCCAATACAGGATCTTCAGCGGCAGGATCGCCCCCCTCCATTTCATGGTCCTTCGAGCCGGATACGGATATCCTTCCGTCCTTTCACCAGCAGTTCCCGGTGATTTTTCCGCTGAGATAAGTATATGCTTGATTCCGTCTTGTTCTCGCTGCCGGTCTTAGACAGTGGGCCGAACATTTAATTTCGGTCGCACCGCTGCAAAATTTATTGATTTGTTCGTGTCAACTCCCCGTCCGAGTTTTCCTGACACCACGGCAGTGAGAAATTCCACTTTCTATTCGCCTCCGAACTTCGAAATTTTCCATCCGTGTCCGTTTTGTGTGCGCCGCCATCCTCCTCGCCATCTCTTCGATTCCCCGATGTTCATCCACTTACCAACGGCCGAGGCCTATGTGCAGCCACATACACACACACGCATTCTAAACTTGTGCTAATATTTCCGTACAAAAAAAGTTCTCCGTGAACAGTGAAAGTGTGTTTCAAAAAGAAAGGCATAATTAATATTGGCCAGCCGGTGTGCGCTTGTTGCGGGAATTCACCCTGATCGCCGAACAGTCTGCCGCTGTCACGATATTTTTGTATGCTGTATCCATACACATTTTTCTGTTCGCACAATTCGATACAGTCCACTTCTCGACGCTCCACTGTGCCAATACAAACCCTAAAGTTTTTCAAGAAACAAATTTCGTCAGCCAAGGATTTAAAATAATCCAAATTTTATAAATCCTATTTTTTATTTATATCAATTTACGATACATATATTGGGCAAGCTTCGCGCTATTCTGCGCTGAGCATCGATCTCCACAATTATCTACATACATATATATTGGGCAAGATTCGCGCTATTCTGCGCTGAGCATCGATCTCCACCATTATCTACTTACATATATATTGGGCAAGCTTCGCGTTATTCTGCGCTGAGCATGCAAGTTATTACATACATATATACATACGCCAGTATAAGGGCATACCAAGTAATGATTTGTAATTTTTTTCGTCTCCTCTTTGTGCCTAGAGCGTGTACAAGCACCTGCACTCATACATTCCACAGCCGCATAGTGCCTACGAGACAAAATCCGCCATCTACAACTTTCAACAACTTTCGTGATCCAAGGATTTAACATTATCCGAAGTTTATAAATCCTATTTTTATTTATATACATTTTTACATACATACATGTATATTGGGCAACCGTCGCGCTATTCTGCGCTGAGCGATCCAAGCTATTACATACATATATACACACGCCCGCATAAGGGCAAGTAATTATTTGTAATTTTTTTTCGTCTCCTCTTTGTGCCTAGAGCGTGTACAAGCACCTGAACAGTGCCGACGACGATAAAATCCGCCACCTACAATTTTAAGGAAATTGCGTGAACCAAGAATTTAAAATTATCCGAATTTTTATTTTTAGAAATACAAATTTACACACATACCTCCATAGATACAAGCTTCGCGCTATTCTGCGCTGAGCATCGATTTCCACAATCTACATACATACATACATATATTGGGCAAGCTTCGCACTATTCTGAGCTGAGCAGCCAAACTCAAACTCAAACGAGAGTGGTTCTTTTTTTAATTGTCTTCGATTTAACCGCCGCAACGGTTGTTCTTTCTTCTTTGTTCTTTTGAGTTCCGCACTGCTTTGCCGACGGGATGATCCACTGAATTTTCTCTCAAATAAAGCCAAGGGTTTATTTCGACCATTTCATCCGTGATCAATAAATTTGGCAACAATTAATTACTTCCGACCAATAAGTTCCTAAATCCGTATTTAATTTATTACGGGATCCATCCACATTTCGTGACCAAATTTTCTAAGCAAAATGTTAGCAAACCTCCATGTCCGAAATATATTGAATATTAAGAGAAAATACAAGGATTTTCAATTTGCAAATTCACTACTATTCAATACTAGCCCGAACTACCACTCATATCTATATAGATATATATATATATATATTCCAAAATACAAAAGAATTGTAATTTCAAATTAAAATAAAAATTAATCCTGTATTTTAATTACGGCCGATTCCGTCAATCCGCGACCCTCCCCGATTAACTTAAAATCCACTGCTCGACCACAAAAATGGCTCAAACCGCCATCGACAGCGTTGAGGAAGTTTATTGCCACGACAGACCGTGTGAGTCAATTCGAGGCAAAGATCCAACCTCTAGACGCCCCAGAAACCACCCAGCCCTCTCCTTCCACGTGTAAAGTGCGTCGCGATCAGATTCGAGCACTTTGGGAAAAGGTCGAAAGGGATTACGATATTTGTTCTTAACTTATATCGGCATCCGGTGAGAGTAACACCATCGGGCTAACGCTCCAGTCCAGATATGAGCATTGTTTCTCGGTCTACGAAAGATGTAGTGCCGACCTCCAAGAGTTGATGGAAAAGGGCGCTTCTCAGTCCGTGCCGATTTCCCCAAACTCGTCCGTCCCGGAGTCCGCTGGTTGTCGCCTGGCACCGGTGGACACCGAAACTTTCGCTGGTGACTGTCTTCGGTGGCCCACATTCAGAGACCTTTTTACGGCGGTTTATATTCAAATCGCGTCTCACCCCGGTGGAGAAATTGTTCCACCTACTATCCAAGACAACTTGGGGAAGCGCACGCCATTGTTTCCAAAGCCCCGCTCACCAATGAGGGGTTCGTTGCAGCTTGGCAAAGCCTCACCGACCGCTTCGAGAACCGGCGGTTGTTGGTCTATAGCCAGTTGAAAATCCTTTTCAACATACAGGTTATCACCCAAGAGTCCGGCAGCGCGCTAATTTTAATTTTAGTTTGTACTTAAATATGAGTAGGCAGGGCATTATTAATAAATTACATGCTCCATCCTGTAAAATTTGTTTACGTCGTAGGGTCATTACAAAGGGTATTGATAATTTATTCCAAGTGGGACGTACCTTTCAGCAAATAATGGATTTCGGTACCTACTAACAGTAGTCGACACATTTTCTAAATTTGCTTGGGCTGAAGCAATTAAATCAAAAACTGGTAAAGAACTAAGTGAGGCAATGCAAAAAGTACTCCAAACAGGTGGTAGGGTACCTAAGAATCTTGAAACAGATGATGGAAAAGAGTTTGTTTATGGGAAAGACAACGAATTTGCCACCTTTAAGCAATAATAACAAACGCTCGAATTATGTTGATTAAATGCTGTGTATATTTTCATTTCTGTTCTCTGGTCGGAGCTGCCACTACCGATCGAATGCTTGACTTCAACATTTATAAAAACGTTTACAATGTAGCTTAGCATAAAGATAAGGCGACAGAAGAAGAAGAGATAGAGAAATAGATAACGAAAGAGAAAAGCTAAGAGCGCAGCAGGTGCAGCCATGCACCCATGCGCTCATGATTAGGCGCCAGCGGTCTGCTCCGAACAGAGTTCTTTAACTCATTGTTTAATGCATTAATGAAGCATCAAATTAATCATTATTCAACCAGAACAATTAAAATGCCTTCCATTAATGTGAACACTGGGAATGAGCAACATATCTTGGAAACAGTATACAATAACATTAAACAATTTACAGATAGCAAACTTAAAATGGGTGAAAATGTCGTAATTAGTAAATATAAAGGATTATTTGAAAAGTCATATACTCCAAACTGGAGCACAGAAATCTTTAGGATTGTGAAAATACAAAATACTTATCCCACAACATACTTACTGGAAGGGTGGATTTTATTAAGAAGAAATAAAAAAAAAACACGTTTTTCTAATGAATACCTAGTTGAAAAAGTGTTAAAAACAAAGAGAAATAGAGGTCTTGTCCATCGGATCGATTTTGCAAAAAACTGATGACAGTTGAATAGAACAATCTGAAATTTTATATGAAACTCATAAGCAATATTTGTTTTTTTTTTTTTTTTTAGAATTAATTTAAAGTTATCTCTTAAGTTTTTGATACATTATTTTTTTAAAAATAATTCTCTTGGATGTGAACATTTTTTAATTAAAATATTATAAACAAACTTAAGTGATAAGTTTTATTTACATTAATTTTTAATGAGATTTAAATTTCTTAATTTCATCCTCAGTATTATAATGATAAATTAAATTTATCATTTGCTTGTCATTTTTTTTTTTTTTTTTCTTTTTAGATTAGTCTTCACACTATCACTACTTTGAGAGCTCTCAATTTGGCTGCGCCAAACCCTTGACTAAGCTTCCAAAGTAGTCATACTACTCATAATCTCGTTTTATAGTGCCCTATTGCTAAAGTTAAAACTCCATCATCACATATAACCCTCTTATCCTCTTTATTATCTAATGTAATTTTCGAAATTCTAATAGTGCTAATTTCATGTCGTCTAGACCTAAACATGTGTATCGTATCATACTCTTACAGTCCTGTAAATAAGCACTTTTTGTAACCCTCAAATGTTATTTTTTCTAAACAACTACGTTTTATACCTTTGGGTTTCTTTACACACTTTTGAGGTTGACTACCTACACTTTCAGATGTGTATGCATACATCTTTGACCGCAACCCTACAAACTCAGTCATTGACCTTCCACTCAATTCGTCCTTAACCTAAGCGCTTCTTATTGCACTGTAAAAAATTATACCTCCTATCCAATTAATCTGAATACTCAGAGGTATCAAATTTGAACTCAACATAATCCCTAATGTCTGCATACAAATCATTTATTTTTATTGAATAAATAAATTAATCAGTATCCATCCAAAATTTAATTAAATATGGATACTGATTACTAATTAATATAATTTAACTAGCTGACCCGGCAGACTTCGTACTGCTTCATCCTGAAATACTGGCTATTTATAAAGTTTGAATTTGATATTCACAGACACACACTGTTAAAATACAGTCTGTTAATTAATTTAAAGCTTTCTCATAAACTATATTTTTTGTTTTGTTTTGTGGTGCGTAAATAAACAAAGAAGACGATTTTCCGACGCGCGAACACGCGACGTATAATTGTCCATGCGCGAAACAGGGAAACTCCAAGTTGATTCCACAAACTTCTAACGACTGTCCTTGCGATTTATTTATGGTCATCGCAAAGGCCAGACGCACTGGAAATTGTAACCGTTTAAAATCGAATGGTAAGTCCGTTGGAATCATCGGTATCCGCGGGATCAAGACATCCTCTCCTTTGTATTTTCCTTTTATGATTGTCGCCTCAATGACGTTATTCATCAGTCTTTTCACAGCCAGTCTTGTTCCATTGCATAGTCGAGGTTGATTAATGTTACGCAGCATGATGACAACTGATCCCATTACATTTAGATTAGTCAATTTTAACACATTCATAATAATAATAATAATATTACACATATTCATCCTTTTTTTTCAATTATTGAGGTCATAACCCTTAAAGAAAATACATTTATTTTGTTAGAGCTTCTCTGTTAACAATATTTCATGTTCTTTTATTTTGTGGCACCAAAATAAATTGATTTTCAGGGGCTCCGACTCACGATAGACCAACATACAGTTGACCATGAGTAAAACATTTCTTTCGCAGATCGATCCCTACTAATTCGAAGGTTTGGCCTTGGGACTTGTTAATTGTTAATGCGAAAGATGTTTTTACCGGAAATTGAAGCCGTTTAAATGGGATTGGCAGATCAGTTAGGATCATCGGTATCCTCGGTATATGAGCTAGTTGACCACTTGCTGGGCCAGTGATAATAGTTGCTACAATTAAATTGTCCTTTAACTCCTTAATAAGCAGCCTCCTCCCATTACACATGCTTGGAGGGTTTAAATTTCTTAAAAGCATGATTGGGATTCCGATTTTTAACGTCAATTCATGGGGTGGCAGTCCAGAAGGGTTCAACGAATTTAAAAATTCCTGTGGATAATGGACTGCATCTTCAATATTCGTTACAGTGTCGATCGATTTGTATGTTTTTGTTTGGCCGGGGACTTTTTGAACAATCAGATTATTTATTTCATTGACAGTATCATTCTTAGGTGATACTATAGCCCGAGAACACAGCCAATGGACGTCTCTTTCGTGCAAATTCTCGATATCAGGGTATACAGAATCTATTAAATTTTCCAAATTATGGAGTATTTGGCCTAGAGACTCATCCAGAAGAATGTCACAATGACCGCTTAAATTTGGAGTTGGAAAAATTCCTTCCCCAAGTTTTAGCAGTTGCTGTGGGAAATCGCTATCAGTGATTTCATGAAGATGAGCTCTCATATTTGTCCTTAATCCCAATGTCCCATTGTAGTAATTTACCAATAGGTCCATTTTTGCGTATTGAACATGTAGATTGTTGTTCAAGATTGACGAATAGTGGAAGTTTAAAAGTAGAATGAGCAGTTTTGCCATCCTTCAAAAGAGTTGCAGCATTCATCACAGCATCCCGCAAATGGATATATTCCTCGGACCGAAATTTCGTCTGATTCAATCTAAGAGGCAGACCTGATGCATCCGGCCAATAACGACATTCGATTCGAGCTGTAATCAATAGTTGGATTATATCTGATCTTCAGCAAGCTGTAAACGCGCTTCAGCTACCCTTGCCCTGTCGCGTTATTTTGAGAGTGAATCAAATCAATCTTAATCGTTTTCTCTCAAGCCTATCTGCTCGTCTTTCTGCTGATTCTTCCTTGTGCATCTGCATTGCTCTCAGCCGCTCAGTCTCTCGGATGGAGGCCCGTTCTTCGTCAGTTATATTCGTAATCTTACGTCTTTTTGCTTCTGTATTACGATGATATCTGCTCGCGTGCCTCTGTTAATAACGGGGAGAGTCTGTTGAAAATCTCCAGCAAATACAAAAGTAATCCCGCCCATGACTGCAGAGGAGTTCCTTAGATCCTTTAAGGTTCTGTTCACGGCCTCTATATGTGCTCTATGGCTCATCGTGCATTCGTCCCACATAATCAATGAGGCGTCTTGTAGTAATTTACCAATAGGTCCATTTTTGCGGATGGAACATGTAGATTGTTGTTCAAGATTGACGGATAGTGGAAGTTTAGAAGTAGAATGAGCAGTTTTTCCATCCTTCAAAAGAGTTGCAGCATTCATCACAGCATCCCGCAAATGGATATATTCCTCGGACCGAAGTTCCGTCTGATTCAATCTAAGAGGCGTGACAGTATATGCAGACCTGATGCATCCGGCCAATAACGACATTCGATTCGAGCTGTAATCAATAGTTGGATTATATCTGATCTTCTGCAAGCTGTAAACGCGCTTCAGCTACCCTTGCCCTGTCGCGTTCATTATTTTGAGAGTGAATCAAATCGATTGCTGCAGAACGCGACTGCCTAACTCTCAATCGTTTTCTCTCAAGCCTATCTGCTCGTCTTTCTGCTGATTCTTCTTTGTGCATCTGCATTGCTCTCAGCCGCTCAGTCTCTCGGATGAAGGCCCGTTCTTCGTCAGTTATATTCGTAATCTTACGTCTTTTTGCTTCTGTATTACGCTTACGACGACCCAAACTCTACTTCTTGGGTGGCAGGACTTCGTTTCTTACTGAACCTGAACAAAAAAATAAAATTTTTATCTCCAATTCCTTATTTCAATATGTTTTGAATGTTTGACAGGAAATGCTTTGGCTGCCTGTAGAGGGCGGTAGATGTAAGGTAGTTTTATTTAGAAAACGTTTGTATGGGAAATAGAAAAATACTGTTTTGAGGATTTTCCCGGCAATTAATCGAATTTTTCTCACCTTTTAAACCTTCCCTAGACCTCCACGAATAATTCAAGACCAAGATAAGATAAATCCGTTCAGCCATTCTCGAGTTTTAGCGAGACTAACGAACAGCAATTCATTTTTATATATATAGAAGATTAATTTTGCATCACCAAATTTGGGTTTCATATACGAATAATGAAAATCGTACATTTTCCATTTTGATAGTTTTAAAACTACGAATCCTAAGTATAGCGGCTTATCACAAACATTTCGTACCTTCTTCAACTGAATTGCATAGTGTCTGTAAATTTTGTTGCGCTATAAAATTTGAACGGCTTATAAGGTCCCTTGCACATAGTCGTGCACGACCGCCTTGAGGACCAATGGGTGCATCTTCCCATTAATTACGCGGACATCAACACGCTTATTTTCAAGTCATTTACCTTAAATACTATTGCTTAAAGGCTTAAAAAGTCTTTCTCAAAAGTATTTTTAGCCCTGGTCCCTTTCTCTGTATTGATGTCATTATTTTTTTTCAACCAAGGCTTTTGTTTGAATTGGATTATTATAATTGAATGTATTTTTTGAAGGGTCAAACCATTCTTCATACACTGTTTCATCTGCTCATCATTTAAATTGTTAGCAAGAGAATCTAGACTAGAGGATATAAATATAATTGAATCTAAAAATCTAATTTCTAGTGTATTATCCTATACAGGAATATATTTTAAGATTGAAATATATAATTCCTTATTCATAGGAATTACCCTAATTTCTCCCTCTATTTCCCCTCTTTAACAAGTAAATGAGCATCGTATTTTGAAAAATTGTGGAAGAAGACGGGAATGAAATTTCCTGTTTTGAATTTGAGGTTGCACTCGTTATGAGCTGCACCTCGAAATCTACCTGTGAAATAACAGTGATCCCTCAATTAAGAGCCTCATTAAACTTAGCATTATCTTGAAGAGTCATATGTAATGGCACTATATTAGACATATGACTCTGGTAAATTTCGGACAAATCGGATGTTAAATTTTCAATGAAAGTGCGACTAACTAACTTATTAAACCTAGAATCAAATGCACACTTTATATAGTATGCAAATGAAACAGGTATATGCTTATTTATAACTAGCTGTACCTTGCCACGTTTCTCTGTGGCATATTGTGGTTAAGAGGGCACTTCTGAATACATCAAGGTTCCGGCAAAATCATCTTCCTGGCATAAGGTGAAGAAGGCAGTCAGAGTTATCGCCGGCGGGTTCAGGACTCTTTCGTGCACATTTCTTTCTGTGAAATAGACACGTTGCCCATTTTCCAAATGGACCGCCAAGTCAACTTAAGCTGGACAGCGTTCATGAATGGGGAACGAAAAAATTCTCCATGCAGCCTCGTTGCTGCTTATGTGTCTTTCAGCCTGGTATTGAGATATTTCATCGACAACTCGTACTGCATTGTTGTCACCATTTTCTGCCTGAACACCAAAAACTGCCATATCGCTGCCTTTATTCACGTACTTGCAGTTATATTTAATTGATTTTACGGAATTGCAATATTCTACGTTGATGTGCGCTTTGTATGATTTTGACAATAGTGGTGAGTATGGAACCACCCAACGATTGTCTACCTCAATATCACCAATTCTCATGTTTAAATTTGCCGAAGTCCCTCCATCTTCAGTTGACCGTCTCCCATACAGAGGATATCCATCGTCCCCTGTTACGGTGTTGGCTGTAAATGCTCGACGATATCACTTGGAACACTTCCCGTCTACCATGCATGGTGAACATGGCTCTGGTGGTGCTTCAAGTTGAGGCAATTCCACTTTCCCGGAAGCGCAACACAGTCCTTTTAGTTCGTTTTTGAATTTGAGAGCCTGACAGTATATGCACACCTGATACATCCGGCCAATAACGACATTCGATTCGAGCTGTAATCAATAGTTGGATTATATCTGAATGCAAGACGATTGTATTGCAGGTTTTGATCTTCTGCAAGCTGTAAACGCGCTTCAGCTACCCTTGCCCTGTCGCGTTCATTATTTTGAGAGTGAATCAAATCGATTGCTGCAGAACGCGACTGCCTAACTCTCAATCGTTTTCTCTCAAGCCTATCTACTCGTCTTTCTGCTGATTCCTCGTTGTGCATCTGCATTGCTCTCACCCGCTCAGTCTCTCGGATGAAGGCCCGTTCTTCGTCAGTCATATTCGTAATCTTATGTCTTTTTGCTTCTGTATTGCGAGTTCGACGACGCAAACTCGACTTCTTGGGTGGCATGACTTCGTTTCTTACTGAACCTGAACAAAAAAAATAAAATTTTTTGAATGTTTGACAGGAAATGCTTTGATTCAGCTGGCTGCCTGTAGAGGGCGCAGCAGTAGGGGCACGGGGAAACGCTAAAAAAAATGATATATTCGCAACCGCAGATAAGCTATCAACATCAAAAGTAGACAATAACCGAGCTGGAACCTCAACGCATGTTGTGTAAAAATTTGGGCTTAAACGGTTCAGAACTTTTCAAGTCTATGAAGGATGTAGACACGAACAGAGCATTTATATATATATAGATTTGAGACTTCTCACTTACTAATATACTCGTCGGCTCCAGTATACATTCAAAGTCAGTATACACTATAAATAGGACCTCCAGCTGGCGATGATGATTTTTGAATGTAAGATTTGTAGCATTGGGATGTGGTCCCTCCGTAACCACATTGCTACAAATTTGAGCATGCTTTTCAGCCCTTTCATCGCTCGATGAATAGCTTAAGCATTTGTTGCAGAAGAAGCGCATTATCCTCTGCTTTCCCATTTGAGATGAGAGTAGTCTATAAAATAAAATTGAAAATTTAATTAGTATATACATTTTAAAATTTGAATTAAATTATTTTATTGGATTTTTAATTTTATTTAATTTTTTTATTTATTATTTTTGTTTTTAACTAGCCTTGACATATTTTTTATCCATACGTAATGTCCTGGTATGTTTGCAGTTGGTCCATCCACAAATAATAAATTGATGTGGAACTCCTTTTCCACTGCGTCGGAATAAAGCGGTCCAATCACTTTATTCGTATCCTCATTAAATCCAAACACATTTATGCTAATGCATGGATTTTGCGCGGTGAACATTTTAACATCATTTAGCACCACTGGAAAACTTAAACCAGTGAAATTAAGTTTAAGTGATGGTCCAACGCATATGACATCTGCTGAAATGTCTATTTTATATGTGGAGCATCGTTGGGGTTTTTCACTTTTTGAGAAGTGGGATAAAATGGCCCACTTAAAACAGTGTTATTGACGTCATTTTACTTTGAAATGACTTTGTTTCCACGCGAGTCTCATGCTCTTTTACTAGCATATACTCTCTAAACAATTCAAAATTTATTTTTGAACAATGGTAGGTCATCACTCGTTCAATATGAAGGATCAATGCGAGGGCTGCGTCACTAAAGAATTCATTTGGATTTCTGACTGCAGCCCCCCCAATTCACAAACATATATTGGAGGATTCGTCCCTTGAATCCATCCAAAATCTGCTTTATACTTCCACAGGTCGGGTTGCAAAAAACTGATGGATGTGGTGTTTCCATTCCACACCCAGAGGTAGATCATCTCGACAGTATTCGCAGTAAATACCATTGATGGAGTTTGTTGCGTTGTTGGCGTTGATGGCATTGTTGGTGTTGGAGGAATTCATGATGATGCTGCTGGTTGGTTTTTCGATGGTTTTGGTGAAGTTGTTGTTGTTTTCCTCGATGATTTGTTTTTCACGTTGTTTGTTTATTTATTAAATGTTTTGTTTTATAAATGATTCACATTCACTTGTAAGCTTTGTAATTGTTTAATTTTTTGTTTTTATAAATGTTTCACGAATACTTTTAAACTGTGAAATTGTTTAAATTTTTTGTTTTTAAAATGTGCACGTACACTTTTTTAATTTTTTTAAATTTTGTTAAAAAAAAAATTAATTGTAAAACCGGCGTGATGGCTAGGAGTTCAAACTGAAAGTGAATCCTTGGACTCTAGGATTCAACGTTTAGACCCTATAGCCTCAGTCACCTGAGTTTGCCACTTCCACCCGGGTTTTCCTTCCAACGTAGACGGAAATGGAAAAGATATTTTTATCTTCTGTGGTGGGTATATGGGTGATCTCTTATTTGGGGATCACCCCACCCCTTTTGTGAGAGAACGGTCAAGTGGACAACTAAATTGTGATCATGATTTTCCAAGATTTGAAGTGGGCTAAAGTAAAAGGTATCACATTTCGTGTGTGTGTCTCCTCATTTTGGGTCAGTGTTCTAGGTCAGACATTTTTATCAGCGAAATGGGTTCATGAGGGAACCTTTTCCCACACCACTCCACCCTTATGTCAATGTAGTCCTTTCAAAGTTGAAGACCTGAGTTTTCATTAATGGCGATGGAGGTTGCAATCATAACAGGAAAATGCAAGTGGGAAATTAGTGGGATGGGATAAATTAATCAATTAGATGACTTCTTATATAAGTAAAGGGGTGAAATGGGGTTAATGCCAGTACTAGGATAATACGGATCCTGGCTCAAAAGTAATAAATCATGTCTTAACAAGAAAGGAAGCTAACTTCGGCACGCCGAAGTTTATATACCCTTGCTGATAGAACTTTTATGACTAGGAATCCATACAATATAAATTATATATATTTGTGTTAAAAAACAATAAAGTAATACCTGCTTTCATTTCATTCACCTATACATATTATATTTGCAGTTTTACATTCACAGATTTGCATTTTTCCTCTACATCAAACGATCGTTTGTATGGCACCTATATGATATAGTCGTCCGATTTTTATGAAATTTGCCACAAAATTTAAAACTTATATAAAATGGCTATACCTCAAATTGGATGAAAATCAGCTGAAAACTAAAAAAGTTATAAATTTAATTGTATTAATTTCTCGATCGTTCCTATGGGAGCTATATGATATAGTAATCCGATTTTCATAAAATTTTACACAAAATTTTAGAATAATGTGAAATGGCTATATTTCAAATTTGATTAAATTCTGTTGAAAACTGAAAATGTTATACTTATTAATTGACTTAATTTCTCGATCGTTCCTATGGGAGCTATATGATATAGCCGTACGATTTTCATAAAATTTTACACAAAATTGTAGAATAATATGAATGGCTATATCTCAAATTTGATCAAATTCTGTTGAAAACTAAAAATTGTATAATTTTTTTTGTAAAACTTTTCCGATCATTTCTATGACAGCTATATGATATAGTCGTCCGATCCGGCCCGTTCCGACATATATACGAGTGAGAGTATATAGAAGAATAACTGCAAAGTTTCATTCAGATAGCTTCAAAACTGAGAGACTAGTTTGCGTAGAAACGGACAGACGGACATGGCTAGATCGACTCCGCTGTTGATCCTGATCAAGAATATATATACTTTATATAGTCGGAGGTGCCTCCTTCACTGCGTTGCAAACTTCTGACTGAAATTATAATACCCTGCAAGGGTATAAAAAGGGTGGGGGTGACCCTAATTAGTCACGCATGGCTGCACACAGGTGTCTTAATGACCTAATTAGCATAAAAAGGTCACTTAATTAAGTAAGAAAGGGTGTGGGGGTGACCATAAAAAGTCACGTATGGTTGCACACAGGTGTCTTAATGACCTAATTAGCATAAAAAGGTCACTTAATTAAGTTAGAAATGGTGTGGGAGGGTGAGGATCACCCCAAAGAAATGGTGAAAGTGGGTGACGTGTTTTGTCATGTCTTGTCTTGCCTTGTTTTCCTAACAGAATATACACAAAAACAAATGAGATCGTTTATTTAGTCAAATACGGTTTTATTTAATTATATTAATTTGATCGGGGCTTAGTTATATAAATAACGCATATTTATCAAATTATTATTTTTGTCCCCTAAGCCAATTAAGGCTAAAGTTGTTACAAAGATAATATTTAATATATTTAATTAGACACATCTAAAGCTGTGGGGTACAAAACTAAGACTGACTTAAGGGTCTAATCCGGTTGCAGCTCGAGGCCTCTGCCACAGCTAGCAGAGCTGCTGCCAAAGTTCCGGGTCAGCAATTGATATCCGACCAGTAGCGATCATTTGCTGATCGAGTTTTCTGGCCGGAATCCGGGCGATTGCCTCGGAGTGTGGAATCGCCAGTTTCTTTATTGCGCGTGTTGACCACCGGATATGGAGTGCAACTCGACAGTTTCTGTCCGTGGGTTAGAAGGCTATCTACAATAGAGATTAATGTGTACAAATCATTATAATTTGCACACAATACACTTAAGGTTCATGCAATTCAAAAGAGGTTCTGAAACACTAAAAGAATATAAGATCTAGTGTTTCTACTTGGTACATGGAATTTGTGCTGACTCAACGAGTTTGAAAATAATAATGGAAACCCTTTATAGTATAGGAAGAGAGCTCTAACAGATTTGTTGTTGTTGATCATCTCTTAATAAAACCATGCTGACATGGAAAATAACTAATCTACAAAGGTGCTACTAGGGAGGAGTAATTATTTTTTTGAAAAGTTTAGGGATAGTCGACTACATAGAGATTCCTCTATAATTGTTGGCATAATTTATCAAAAAAAGAAATTAGTTGTGTGTGTGTGGTCAGTCATTTTTGTCAGCGAAATCGGTCTATGCGTAAAATTTTTCCCACACCACTTCATCCTTATGTCAAAGTAGACTTTTCTAAGTTAAAGATTTGAAATTTGATTCATAGCGTTGTAGGTTGCAATCATAACAGGAGAATGAGACGAGGAGGATGATGAGATGAATCAACCTTCTTTATGACACTGTAGGGACGAGAAAGAGTGATCTTTATCCCTTGATTGGTAGTGCTATGATTGCAGACGGGTATGAGAGTTGTTCCCTGCCTTTTTCTAATGAGGAATCGTGGTCCCTTTCATCGACTCAAAAATTTCGGTTGACTGTGACCTTTTCATCCCTCCTCTTTTTCATTGCGTTGACCGATCACAAGTGTCTGCAGGTCTGCACAGGTTATATGTGACCTTTTCACCTTCCATCCTTTTTTGGTGATGATTCCATCCCTTTTTGGTGATAATCGGACGTGTTTGTCCACTTTGTTTCTTTTTCCATTGAGTGCGGATCGAACGCGTTTCGATATCGCTCCGTCGCATTCGCACTCGTAGCTGTATCGACTGCGTCTTTCTGGCGGGAGCGCTTCTACACACGTATCGTACACCATTCAATCAGTGAGCCTAATTAATTTTTATTATATAGATTATTATAGATAACTGTTTACTTCCACCGAGTACGCAACCATAATGTACCCTTTGTCATTGAAATTTTGAAACTTTCGGCCCCGTGTCCAGAGCAACTGTAAGTGCTCAAAAAACTTTTGTGCCAGAGAATTTAATTTGGCTTCTCTTGGCATTGACAAGTGGGCAATCTTCTTGCCTTTCTATATGCACTTTCCATTATCCATCATCTGGGAATGTTTTCGTATAAGTCGGCGGATGACTACGTTGTCCGCTGCTGCAATAGTACTGACTATATGACAAGAAGCCAAAGTTGTGGGGGAATTTATCCTCGTGAACCACGTCTTTAACAGCTAGAATTGGTGAAGTTTTCGTAGAGGTGGTGCAAACTTTAAGCTCGTTGATGTACTCGTATCTCCACCTACTCCATATGTGATGCTTTATGGCGCTGAGCCTTTTCCATCGGTTCAACTTGTCCAGGTTGTCGCCGATTGGTGGATGTTGTAATATTGCTCGGAGTGCGTGAGAGTTTGGTGGGATCCGACGATAGCTGCGTTAACGGGAGAGAGGATCACCACTTCATCATGTATAGCCTTTATAGTAAAGAAAACGAAGACGGCTAGGTACTTTTTGCGGAAATAGACGTTGAGTGGTCTGTAAAAGTGTCTAGGCCAAGACGGTGTTATGTGCTCGAAATGCAGCTTCTTTCAGCTCATTTTCGAGACTTGGTTGAATGCGAATGTATGAATGAGCGAGCAACATGTCACGTTAAGTCCCTTGCGTTCACTATCCAGAACTGTCTTTGAATTAATGCGTTCTTGGTCCGGCATGATAGTTTTGGAGATGGAGATGGAGATGAGGATGGCAAACGACCTGTGCTACAAAAGAATTCTTAGCTGGGAGCAGGACCTTTGGGCCTCGGGGAAGTCTGCCAGCTTCAGGCGCCATCCGACCTTTAAACGTTGGAGGTCATCTGTGATGTGAAGGAAGAGACTAAGAATTTTGAGAGGAGTACAAACGGAGATACCCTTCTGGACTATAGACATCTCTTGAGCGAAAAGATTAATTGGAGCTGCAATTTTGTATGCTTAGAGACCCAGATCCCTCGAACCACATCGATTGTCCGAACACGGCGATGGGGCAGCCCCTGCACAGGATATCAGCCAGGTTACAACGGGCGAGTGTTGGCGATTCCAATGTAGAAAAATTTGAGAGTCACACCATAAGTACAACTTTGGGTCTGTCTGCACAGATTCTAACGATTTTCTGGTAGGTTGTAATAACAAATGTGCTCCACAAAACTTTAGTTTTGTCAGAAATAGCTTCTTTGTGGGAGAAACGTTTGAATTGGACGTGATTAGCTATACCTTGGTTAGCCATCTGATCCTAGTGTGCTAGCGTAGATGCAGCATCCATACGCTCTGATGTAGACATCGCAGAAGCAGCAAATCTAAAGAGTGCAGCGTCAGTTTGAGGCAATATCGTGGTATTGGTACAGACTCGAACGACCTAAGCAAAGCAAGCTGGGACATCTAAGCTGTATGATTGCCTTCGGTTACTGAAACGTCCCAGTGATGGAAGTAACTACTCCCATTGAACAGTGAAGATGCTATGGGCAAGATTGGCGCTGGGTAAAGTGGTCTGAATCTACTCTTGGCAAAACCGTAAACATAATTGTGTCGCGTACTTGGGGCCATTTTAGGTCATGTGTAGGGCAATGGTAGGTTGCAGTGGTGAGGCCCATTTCTGGTGCCTCCAATTAGACCTAAGCTCCTTTTTGCTCCACACCCTCTGTTTGTTGTTGTTATACACTATCAGTACCATCCAGAGTCAGCCAGGAAACCTAGAATTGCCGAAACTTTCAGCTTTCCTATGTTTCCCAGTGACTCCAACTGGTAGGCACCGAAGTGGCGAAATCTGATATAGTTTAGCGCTGGGCAGAAGCAGAGCAGATGTTCCGGTGTCTCTTGCTCTGTAGGTTGCTTACAGCTTCTACAGATTGCGTTGTATGGCAGTCCCAGCTTCATTGCGTGCGAACCGATCGCCCAATGTCCCGTGGTGAGTGCCGTGAACCTGCTGATATCCCGTTTGCTGTTGGATAGCAGTTCCCTGGTTCGTTTTTCGTCGTACCTCGGCTAGCATTCCCTTGACCTTCTGTGATCACTCTTGCCTTGCCATTCTTTATTAGCTATCTGCCTAAAGTGGTCATGGATCCTTGTCTGGATCGCGTTTAGGGAGATCGGTAATTCGAAGTCAGAGCTTAGCCCTGCCGAGCCTGCACGGGCTAGTTCGTCTGCCTTCTCATTTCCTGGGATCTCGTTGTGTCCCGGTACCCAAGTTACTTGTACCTTATTTTTGTCGGCAAGTCTATTAAGGGCCTTCTTGCATTCTGCCACTAGTCGTGAGTTCGTTTTCACGGCAGATAGGGATTTTATAGCCGCTTGGCTATCCGAGTAGATTCGAACTCTTTTGCCCCTGAGGTCCTGCCTTAAGGAAAGTTCGACTGCTTCCCTTATGGCTAGTAACTCAGCCTGAAAGACCGTCGCTGAGTTAGAGAGATTGAAAGCCTGTTTAATTCTCCAATTTTCAGCGAAGATCCCAGCCCCTACGCCGCAGCTCATTTTTGAGCCATCGGTGTAGAGGGACACCTCGTTCTCCACTACTACTCAGCCCCTACTCCAGTCATCCCTTGATGGGTATGATGTCGAGAATGCGTTCCCGAATTTCATTTCCGCGATCATGTAGTCGGTCTTAGAGTCTGTGTTAATGCCGCTGTTTCCAAGGATCTTGCCGTGCCGTAGGATAGCGTTGAGAGCAGCCGCGGGGCATGAGCGCATTGCACCCACTGCCCCCGCACTCGCTGCCCGTTTCATCCGTTCTGTTCGTTCTGTTGTAAGCCCTAGTTAGTGTCGGCCACCATACTAGGGCTCCGTATGTAAGAATTGGTCGTACCACTGCAGTGTAGAGCCATAAAATTATCTTTGGGTGCAGTCCCCATTTGTTCCCAAACATTTTCCTGCAGGAGTAGAATGCGATGCTTGCTTTCCTTACTCTTTCTGCAATGTTATCCTTCCATAAGAGCTTTTTATCCAGAATAACTCCTAGATACTTCGCTCGCTCCGAAAGTTTTAGCTCCATGCCGTTGATACTGGGCATGTTGAAGGGTGGTATCTTAGTTCTTCGCGTGAAGAGCATAAGTTCCGTTTTTGTGGGGTTGATACCTAGTCCGCAGGTTTTTGCCCATTTGTTTAATCGACCTAGCGCACCCGTTATTATTTCGCTAATAACGTCAGGGTATGGTCCTGAAACTAGCAGCACTACGTCGTCCACGTATGCAACTGCTTTGACTCCACCCGTATTGAGTTCTGTTAATATGGCGTTCATATTTGTGAGCCAGAGTAGGGGCGATAGTACCCCGCCCTGAGGTGTGCCTCTCTTCACAGTCCGCGTGAGGTGAGTGCCACTCAGTTCGGCTGTGATCGTCCTGCTCTTTAGCATGACTCCGATCCACTCTCTGATGCCTCTCTCAATACCTAGCAAGTTGAGGGAGTCCAGGATAGAGTCGGGGTTCACGTTATTGAACGCGCCTTCGATGTCTAGGAAGGCTGCCATCGTGTATTGTTTGTGTTGTAGTGTCTTCTCGACATGATGAACAACTTCGTGTAGCGCTGTTTCCGTTGATTTTCCTCTGCGGTACGCATGCTGCGCATCCGAAAGTCGATGTCCTTCTAGAGATTCTCGGATGTGGACGTCCAGGAGTCACTCTAGTGTCTTCAGGGCGAAGGAGGTAAGACTTATCGGTCTATCATCCTTTGCTAGGATATGCCCCCTTCTGCCCGGTTTCGGTATGAAAATGACTTTAGCCTCTCTCCACAGCTGTGGGACGTGCGTCAGTCTTAAACAAGCTTCATAAATGGCTTTTAGCCATTTGCAAATACTGTCCTTAGCTGATTGTAGCATTGCCGGTATTAAGCCGTCTGGGCCCGGGCTTTTATACTTATCGAAAGAATCTATTGCCCACTGAATTTGCTCAGTGGTAATGATGTCTTTCGTAGGTGTATCCATTTGAGAGCTCGTTCCCTCCTCGGGTTCCGAGTTCACTCTGAGGCTTCCTGGGAAGTGGGTGTCAACTAGTAGCTCTAGTGACTCCTCGATTGTCGTCGTAGCAGAGCCGTCTGCTCTGTTGATCAGGGTAGGGCTTGTGTGCCCCTTGGCGAGGATTTTGCTTACTCTCGCCGTGTCCTTTATGCCTTCCAGTGACTCGCAGTAGTTTTGCCAGGACTCTTTCTTGGCCTTGTATACTGCCGTCTTGTAAATTTGTTGTGCCTCTTTGTATGTTCCCCAATCCCGGGTTACATAGCTGTGGTTAAAGGACTTTCTCGCGCTCTTTCTGAGCTCGCTCAATTCCTTTGTCCACCACGGTGGGTATTGCTTCTTCGAGAATGTTAGCTTACAAGTCTCTTTGAAGGCGTTGTTCAGAATATTAGTTAGGCCCTCGACCTCTTTGTCGAGTGCCTTTGCAGTGGATATAGTCTTGATCCTCCTGCCGTTTACTTTTGATCGGACAATTTCGCTGAAATTGTTCCAATCCGTCCTACGGGGGTTCCTTCTTGGCACCTGTTTCTTAACTGGTGTCGTTAATTCAAAGAAAATGTACCTATGGTCTGAGAAGGAGTGTTCTGTCGATACCCTCCAGTTCTCGACCTTGTAATTGTTCTGCTCTATATGTAATGTGAGGTCTAACACCTCTTCCCAACCTTGAAAATTTTCCGTACTCGGAAAGATGAAGGTCGGCGTATTACCCTTGTTACATATTGTTACGTTTCTACAGATAATATTGTCAAAGAGTGACTCACCTCTTTCGTTGGTCTCCGAACTCCCCCAGAGCGTGTGTCTTGCGTTCGCATCACACCCGAGCACCAGGGTCGTCTTCTTCGCTTCCGCCCATTGCAGCAGCTTGACTACCGGCTCAGGCGGGGCCGGCTCGTCATGGGCCATGTATGCCGATGTTATGATGACTCCGCTCCCATCCGCCGCCACGAATCTGGCCACTGCTAGGTCAGGTGTGCTGAGATTGGGACAGAGAAAAGCATTAAAGTGATTCTTAATTACAATGCAAGCTCTCGACCTACCATTCGAGTTTTTCCACAGTACTGTGTATCCTGGGATCCTTAGTCCAGCGACTTGCCCGTCCCTGGTCCAAGGATCATACCAATATCGATATCCCTCTCCCTTAGAAGGATCGTGAGATTAAATGAAGCATGCGAGCTGCGCTTCAGGTTAATCTGCACGATTCTCGACATCGATGTTGGTGGGGGTGGCGTCTGGAGATTTGTCGTCGATGACCATGTCGTCCAACAATTTGTTGGTGTCATCGACCTCCTCCAGAATCTCGTCCGGCTCGGCCAGGAAGACCTTAATCTTGGCCTTCCTGATGCCGTACCTGACCTTGTGGTCCGTTGCCTCCAGCTGGGGCAGACAGCGCTGGTTGATCAGCAGGAGGAAAGGCTGACTCGCCTTCATCTCCTGCTCTGCTCTGAGGATGGTCCAGTCCTCCGTATGTATGTCTGGGTTCTGAGCCTTCAGACAGGCGATCACCCTAGCATGGTCAGTTTGGCCCTTTGGTAACCAGATGCGAGCTCTGGGTCTCCTTGGGATCTCCCTGGCGTGGACTAGCCTAATCTTAAGGCCAGCCCATGTGTCGCTGATCTTAGCCACACACTCCGCCAGGAAGCTTCGGGAGAACCCATCGTCGCACCTGATGACCCGGTGCCCTCTAACCACGTCTGAGGAGTCGAAGGAGGGGATGGGGCCGGTCGGAATGCTAACCAACCTGTCGGTCACCATGTCGGCCAATTTGGCCTCGATCTCCTCCCACTTCTCCGACAGCAGGCGACCGTCGTCATGGAGCTCGTCCACCAGTGCCATAGCCAGACTGTCTCTGGCCACCTCGCTAAACTTCTTTGCCTGGCTGACAAAGTTCGTCGCTCTCGGCTTACCCTGTGGGTCCTTCGCTCTCTTAGGTGCGCTTTCGCCCACTTCCTGTGAGCGAATGCGCTTTGCCTTCGAGGGCTGGAACGCCGCCGGGTTTGCCGCTTTGTACTGCTCAAATTCCGCGATCTCCGCAAGGAATTTGGCCTTGTCCTCGGCATCCCGAGGGTCAGTTTTGCCCTCAGCCTCGTTCTTGGCTATCTTGCCGAGAACGAAGCGGGCTCTGTTGACCCTCGCTCGTCTCTGATGGTGAGACATTTTCGCTAACTCTGAGGTGGTGCTCAGCTGAGCCCCACCTGTGTGTTTCGATTGGTGAGTGCTACTCGCCCTCCCCTCGGATTGCGACTCTTCTTCGTCGGTCTCCGATACAATGTGAGATGCAGCGACTAGTCTCGGCCTCTGCATCTCCTTCTCGTCCTTCGTTGACAGTTGTTGGGGTTTATCCTCTCCCAGGAGTT